>NC_053429.1:99123379-99220329 GCF_007990345.1 Gossypium hirsutum | reverse complement strand
ATATGTTCTCATGTCATTTCATGTATCCATTTTATTATTATATATGTATATAGGTATATTTTCAAACTTGTTTTATCTTATGCATTATTTTTCGTTCCCTTTCATATATTATTATATATTGGTATATATGTTCTTTAGGTGCATGTGTTCCTCAATATTTATTTTATGTACATATGTAATATTATGAATATATATTTAACATTACTAGTTATATATTTTATTATCTTATATATCTTTCTAATACCATTATATTTATATTATAATATTTTACATATATACTCTTAATTATTTCATGTGTATATTCATCGTATTCTCTTTACGTTCTCGTATTCAATGCTAACATTGCATTTGATCTTGCATGCGCGGTTATTATTTTCTATATTATTGTCATGTTTGTTATTTGTTTCAAATGTATCAAGCCATTTCATTTACTTATTTTCATTTCGTATCAATTATGTCTTGCATTCTCCTGAAATTACGTTCCGGTTTTCTAATTAATTCAATAGTCAGGCAATATATCGATTTAACATTAAGTCATCGAGTTCATCGCTATGTTGGGTAACGTCATTGACTCGTGTTAAGCGATATACTCTTTTAAAGAAAACGGAATAACTAAAATTTCTTGTTTTTAATCGGATCACGACTAAATTTACATTGAACCGTGTTTTTGAAATCAAGACAACCTGTGTTTATGAGATACTAATTTTTGGGCGTCGCGAGGGTGCTAATACCTTTCTCGCCCGTAACTGACTCCCGAACCCTAATTTTCCTCTGGCTTTTAACGTAGACCTAAATTCACCTTCCTTTTGTTTTAAAAAAATGAATCTAATAGGTGTCCGATCACACCTAGGAAAAGGATCGGTGGCGACTCCCTCTTTTTTTAAAATCAAACTTCAGTTTTCAACTTTTTCACTAGATTGCCACAATTTAGCGACCCGAATCCACAAAATTTTTACGTCGCTACAGCTGGCGACTCACTGGGACCCTTTTTGAGAGTCGAGTCGAATTAAACTCGCTTGTCAAATTTTCAAAGTTTCTTGTTCAAATTAACATTTAGTCGTGATCCTTAATTTTTTGTTTTCAAAAAATCATGCATTTGCATCGTGTTGTATATATTCTAACTTGTTTATCAGGTTGTTTTTCAGCTTTAAATTTTGCGATTTTAGTTTGGTTTAGTTTTTCTAAATAAACGTAAAGGTTTACAAGTTTCTTCCCACACACCGTGCACGTGCATTTTTGTTACATAACATGAGCTCTATACCGGGCTCCGTCCCTGTTAAGAGAAAGTAAACGCTACGCCTTCGTGAGTTAACTCGTTCCTCCGCACAGGCTAGTGAATACTTCGGGTTACATATGACTTATGCTTTCGTGAGTTAACTTGTCCCTCCGCATAGGCATAAGTAAATGTAATCCTCGAATTGATCTCGTAAGCCTATGATGGGCCATGACCGAGGCTCTGTACTAATCTAGTAGATGACAGTGCAGACGATTCGAGTACCCATCTAGAACCAAACCGCATATAGTGAACCATACGAGCCATCCAACTAGAGCCATGCCGAACCTCCGCTCGTTTAGTAGTCACCAAAATAAGTACATGGGAAAATCACATCTTACCTTCTATTTCTTTTACATTTGTGCTTTCTAAACAAGGGAATTGAGTCCATTGGACCAAGTGGCTTAATTTGTTAGATTTTCCACAGTTTTTCTCTGTTTATATGTGTTGCGCTAACCAAGGTCGTTTGTCTGTATTTCTATTTTCATCATGCATCGAAGGCATCTTGTTAGGAAGGTGTTGATTAGAGATTGGTCGCCAAAAACGGGTTCTAATGGAGGAGTCAATTATACGAGTGACCGAAACGTTGTGTAATAGACTCCTTTGATTAAGGAAATGCCTAAATAGGGGCTATCTTGAAATTAACACCAAATTTTTGCATATTCATTCATGACTGACATTCATTTGACATTCATGCATTTATTCATGCATCAATCATTCATTGCATATCCCATACTCGTTCGTTGAGGTTAAAACGTACAATTCGCAGTTGCAAGACTTCAAGACTGGAACCACGTCATCCGTATAAAACGCGCCGACAAGCTAGAGTAATGGAGGATGAATTCAATGAGAGAATTGAAAGGATGGAAAGGGCTCAAAAGGAATTACAAGAGCAACTGGCCAAATCGCAACAAGAGATGAGAGACCTAATGGTGAGATCTCGTGAGGAATCTCTCGAGCAAAGAGATCAGATGGCTAAAATGATGGAGATGATGACAACTTTGGTCAAAGGAAAAATGCAGAACCCCGATGTTATGGAACCTTAATCAAGAATTCACCATGATCAGGATCCACTCTATCCCCGGGATTCACTCCACCGCCCGCATATACAATACAAAGAGGGTATACTCAAGAGGAACCCACTGGCTTGGAACATCGACCTATGCCACCTGCTCCACCACTAATTTGGGGCAAGGAATGTTAGCGTCGAACCCAGGGGCTAGTCCTGCTAATCCACTAGTTCCAGATCTGGATGACCCAGCAGAGGTAGCCAAGTTGAAATTGGATAACCATGACGCAAAATATAGGAGTCTAGAGGAAAAACTCAAAGCAATAGAAGGCACTGAAGTCTTCTCCGCACTAGGTGCCAAAGAACTCAGTTTGGTACCTGATCTAATTTTGCCTCCGAAGTTCAAAGTGCCTGATTTTGAGAAGTATGATGGGACAAGGTGCCCAAAAGCACATCTCATTATGTTCTGTCGAAAAATGACCGGTTATGTGAACGAGGATAAACTACTCATACATTCTTTCAACATAGTCTAACAGGGTCAGCTCTTCGGTGGTACAATCAACTTAGTAGAGAAAAGATTCGATCCTGGAAGGACTTGGCGTCAACATTTTGCGAGCAGCACAAGCATGTATCGGATATGGTGCCAGACCGTATGACCTTGCAAATGATGGAGAAAAAGCCATCAGAGACTTTTAGACAGTATGCGCAGAGATGGAGAGACGTCTTAGCTCAAGTGGAACCCCTATTAACAAAAACGGAGATAACCGTTCTCTTTATCAATACTTTAAAGGCGCCGTTTTATGACAAATTAGTGGGAAGTACCACGAAAGAGTTTGCGGATATTGTAATATCTGGTGAACTCATAGAGAATGCTGTCAAGAGCGGTAGAATGGAAGGATCAGAAGGCTCAAGAGAAGCAGCACCCTTAAGGAAGAAAGAGCCAGAAGCCCACATGGTGGGAACTAGGAGTCATTACATTCTAATTCGTATCCTAACCAACCCCGACCTCGAAATTATCCACCCTCGAATTTCTATTATCCCCCTCAAACCCCTTACTACCAAGCACCACATCCGTCCTGCCCCGTATACGCCACGAACAACCAAAGACCCGTCACCACTTTCCCATAAAACACGGTACCCGCCCAAAGCCAACCCAGAAACGAACCAAGACCATCAAGGCATAATCCCGAGAGACCGCAATTTACCCCCATCCCTGTGTCGTATGGGGAATTGTACCCAAAACTTTTAGAAAAATAGCTAATTTCTCCCCATTACATGGCACCCCTTAAACCTCCATACCCAAAGTGGTACGATCCAAACGCTAGTTGTACATACCACGCAGGGAACCAAGGGCACTCTACTGAGAACTGTCTCGCTTTCAAAAGGAGAGTTCAAGGACTCATTGACGTGGGTATCCTACGATTCGATAGTGCTAGTAACGCCACGGGGAACCCGTTCCCTAACCATACCGAAGGGAATGTGAGCACAGTGGGGAAAGAGGATGAATGGAAGGTCAGAAGATGTGTATCAGAAATAAGGACGCCTCTGCAGAAAATCTGGGAGGTATTGGTTAAGAAAGGATTGCTCTATCACTCTGATAGAATTTTTGGAGAAGAAGATCAAAGTTTTTGCAATTTTCATGGGATTGTTGGGCACGACATTCAGTCGTGCGAGGACTTTAAAAGGTTACTTCAAGACCGGATGAATAATAAGGAGATCAAGGTCCTTAACAAGAGGGAAGATGCCAACGAAAGAGAAGTATGCGTCTCTGATAGCCAATCATCAAGGCCCCCTTATAGTGCTGATCGACCGTTGGTAATTTATTATGACGCGATGAGAGAGCCATTGAAACCACAGATGGTAATTGAAGTACCATCTCCTTTCCCGCATAAGGAAACAAAACAGTACCGTGGAAATATGATGTTAATATCGTTACACTGAAAGTTGAAAAGTCTAAAGCCATAACTGAAGATGTTGGGGAGGTAGGTCATTTTACTCGAAGTGGACGATGCTATTCTAAAGAAGTTGAACCGGTAAAGAAAAGTAGCGACTCGAAGCAAAAAGGGAAAGCAGTGATGTACGAGGTCGAAGTCGAGCAAGAAATTCCACCCGTGCAAGAAACTAAAAAGCCTGTGAATGAGAAGAAGCTCAAGAATTCTTGAAATTTATTAAGCACAGCGAATATAGTGTGGTGAACAATTGAGCAAGTAGCCAGCACGAATCTCAGTTCTATCTCTACTGTTAAATTCAGAGCCACACCGGAACGCTTTATTGAAGATGTTAAATCAAGCTTACGTGGCCAACAACATATCTGTCGAAAAGCTTGATAGGTGGGTAAACAATCTGAATGCGGACAACTTCATCTCTTTTAGTGATGATGAGATACCGCCAAATGGTAGAGGCTCGGTGAAAGCGCTGCATATCACGACCCGCCGCAAGGGCTACATAATACCGAACGTACTCATCGATAATGGGTCAGCGTTAAATGTTATGCCATTGGCTACACTTTAAAGAATACCGATGGATTTGTCCTACTTAAAGCCCTGTCATTCACGGTAAGGGCATTCGACGGGACGAGGCGCGAAGTCATGGGAAAGATCGAAATCCCTTTAGAGTGGGCCCTTACATCTATGAGGTCGAATTCCAAGTCATGGACATTACACCCTCTTATAACTGCCTTTTGGGAAGACCTTGGATCACCTGCTAGAGCAGTCCCATCATCCTCCATCAAAAGTGAAATTTATCATGGATGGCTGTTTGGTCACAGTCGAAGGCGAAGAAGACATGTCGCATCTATCTCTGCTGATGCGCCATACCTGGAAGTAAGCAAGGACGCAGTGGAATGTTCCTTTCGATCCCTTGAATTCGTCAATGCCACTTTGTCGCTGAGGGAAACAGAATTCCGATGCCAAAACTGTCGAGAAATACCAGAATGGGTGTCAAGTTGACCGTAGGAAGGGGAGCTCGTGCGAGAAGAGGTTTAGGGAGACATCTGCAAGGAATAGTGAGGGCTTTAAAGCCAGTGCACCACAAGGCTTGATACGGTTTGGGGTTCCAGCCTGACATGCGCCAAAGAAGAAGACAGTGGAAGAAGGATCAAGAGAGAAGAATTGCAAGAACTTTGGGCCGAGAACCAGAATGGGAACCAATAGAGTACCCTCCTTTGTCAAAAACATTTACATCTGCGGGAATGATGTACCCTGGACAAGATGATCCACGAAACATGCTGGGATTAATTGAAAGGGATTTTCAGAATGTCAGTATAAATGTCATTGACAAAGAAGCTGGTGCAAGTAAAGATGTCTCGAGGATACGCCCTTGCCCTCCTGGTTTCATGTTGAACAATTGGATTGCTGAGGAGCTTCTTGTAGTTTATAAGCCTTCAGAGTAATGCTAAACATCAACCTTCTATTGTGTCCTTAGATATAATGGAATTCTTTTGTAGGAGCTTGCATTCGCTCTTTATCATTTAAGTGAATATCAATGAAGATGCATTTTGTCACGATTTTTCGCATTATCACTAATTTCATAATCATTTTCTCATTTCATAGCCTATCCTTACATTTGCCTCATTGCCATGACATAACATTTTGTTTGTTGTTTCCAATATTTGGATGTCCCCCGATAGCTTCCTTTTCCATTCAACTTTCAGGTGCTCAGATATTGACGACATGAATAAGCCCGTTACGAATCTTGAAATTGATTTTGAGAAGGCTGTTTGCTTAGGAGAATTTGAAGCCGAAGAAAATGCTGAAGATTATGTCTCGTCTCCTGAATTGTTAAGAATGGTGGAACAAGAGGATAAACAGGTTCTGCCTCATGAAGAATCTGTGGAAACAATAAATTTGGGCACTGAAGAGAGGAAACAAGAAGTGAAGATTGGGACTTCTATTTCAGAAAGTACCAGGCATAGTTTGATCACTTTACTCCGCGAATACAAAGATGTTTTCGCGTGGTCATACCAGGACATGCTAGGGCTAGATGAAGATTTAGTGGTCCATAAGCTCCCATTAAAGCCAGAATGCAAGCCCATCCAGCAAAAATTAAGACGGATGAGGCCCGAAATGCTGTTGAAAATAAAAGAGGAAGTCAAGAAGCAATTTGACGCTGGCTTCCTGCAAGCCTCCAAATATCCAGAATAGGTGGCTAACATAGTCCCGGTACCAAAGAAAGATGGAAAAGTACGAATGTGCGTGGATTACCGTGACCTGAATCGAGCAAGCCCAAAAGATAATTTTCCCTTGCCACATATTGACACGTTGGTGGACAACACAGCAAAACATTCATTGTTTTCTTTCATGGATGGATTCTCAGGGTATAATCAGATCAAGATGGCCCTGAGGATATGGAGAAAACTACCTTCATAACAATGTGGGGAACGTTCTGCTACAAGGTGATGCCATTCGGGTTAAAGAATGCTGGGGCAACATATCAGAGGGCTATGGTGACATTATTCCATGACATGATGCATAAGGAAATAGAGGTCTACGTCGATGATATGATTGCTAAATCTCGAGGAGAAGAAGAACATGTAATGAACCTCAAGAAGTTGTTCGAAAGGCTGAGAAAGTTTCAGCTAAAGCTTAATCCAGCCAAATGTACATTCGGGGCTACCTCGGGAAAATTGCTAGGCTTCATTGTCAGTGAAAGAGGTATCGAAGTTGATCTAGATAAAATAAAAGCCATCCAAGAATTACCTCCCCCGCGCACACAAAAGGAAGTCAGGGGATTTTTAGGGAGGTTGAATTACATTGCTCGATTCATTGCTCAACTTACCAATCAGTGCGACCCAATTTTTGACTCCTTCGAAAACATAACCCGGGAGAATGGAACGAGGAGTGCCAAGTGGCCTTCGATAAGATAAAACGGTATTTGTCTAATCCTCCTGTGCTAGTACCACCGACCCCTGGAAAACCCTTAATTTTGTACCTGATCGTGTTGAAACTCAATGGGTTGCGTACTGGGGCAACATGATGAGTCAGGGAGAAAAGAAAAGGCGATCTACTACCTCAGCAAAAAGTTCACTGAATATGAGGCAAAATATTCGTCCATTGAGAAATATTGTTGCGCTCTGGTTTGGGTAGCTCGGAGACTCAGACAATATATGTTGTATCACACGACATGGCTAATTTCAAAGCTGGACCCAATAAAATACATGATGGAATCGCCGGCACTATCAGGAAGAATGGCACGATGGCAGCTCCTCCTTTCGGAATATGACATTGCCTATGTAAGTGAGAAGTCAATAAAAGGGAGCGCAATAGATGACTTCTTAGCAACTCGAACGATAGAGGAATATGAGCCTTTAAGATTCGATTTCCCAGACGAAGACTTAATGTGCATCACAAAAATAGAATCCGAGTCATCAAAAGAGAAGTCATGGAAGATGTGCTTTGATGGTGCGTCAAATGCTTTAGGGCATGGAATTGGAGCAATCCTGGTATCACCAGACGGGAATCATTATCTGTTCACAGCAAGACTGAACTTCTTCTGTACCAATAATATCACAGAATATGAGGCCTGTATCATGGGGCTTCGTGCAGCTATCGAACGAAACATCGAGATCTTGGAGGTGTACGAGGACTCAGCCCTAGTGATTTACCAAATCCGTGGAGAATAGGAAGTGAGGGACTCAAAATTGATTAAGTACAGCAATTTAGTGGCTGGATTGATCAAGGAATTCAAAGAAATAACTTTTCATTACTTCCCACGAGAAGAGAACCAACTGGCTGATGCCCTAGCCACTTTGGCTTCAATGTTCAAAGCAAGTAGAGAAGCGGAAATAATGCCCCTCAAAATGAGCATATACGAGGTCCCTGCACACTGTTGTAGGATTGAGAAAGAAGTAGACGGACGGCCTTGGTTCCATGATATCTTAGAATATATCAAGAATCAAAGGTATCCCGAACAAGTGAATGAGAACGATAAAAGAACAATTAGAAGAATGGCAGCGGGATTTGTTCTTGATGGGGATATCCTGTATAAAAGAGGAAAGGATCAGATGCTTTTGAGATGTGTGGATGATGTTGAAGCCAGAAAAATACTTGAAGAGGTCCATGAGGGAGTTTGCGGAACGCATGACAATGGTTTCAATATGGCCAGAAAGATCATGAGACTCGGTTATTATTGGCTGACAATGGAAAGTGACTGCATCAATTTTGCCAGAAAATGCCACAAATGTCAAATCTACGGCGATAAAATTCATGTAGCCCCTTCACCCCTTCATGTCATGACTTCTCCGTGGCCTTTTTCTATGTGGGGCATGGATGTCATAGGGCCAATTTCTCCAAAAGCTTCAAATGGACATCGATTCATTTTTGTGGTTATCGATTATTTCATAAAATGGATTGAAGCCGCTTCGTTTGCCAACGTGACAAAGACTGCAGTGTGCAAGTTTTTGAAAAAGGAAATCATTTGCCGATATGGTTTGCCTGAAAGAATCATCTCAGATAATGCCACGAATCTGAACAATAAGATGATGAAAGAAGTGTGCGAGCAGTTCCAAATCAAGCATCATAATTCCTCGCCCTATCGCCCAAAGATGAACGGGGCTGTTGAAGCAGCTAACAAAAACATTAAGAGGATCATTGGGAAAATGACTGAGACATATAAAGATTAGCACGAGAAACTTCCATTTGCTTTGTTTGCATATCGCACATCTGTGTAACATCTACGGGAGCAACTCCTTTCTCTCTAGTCTATGGAATGGAAGCTGTGCTACCTATCGAGGTTGAGATCCCCTCTCTGCGAGTATTGATGGAATCAAAGTTAGAAGAAGCAGAATGGGTTCGAGCTCGATATGATCAGTTGAACCTCATTGAAGAAAAACGTCTAAGGGCAATTTGTCATGGGCAAATGTACCAAAAGAGAATGATCGCAGCCCATGACAAGAAGGTACGACCAAGAGAGTTCCATGAAGGAGAACTCGTTCTGAGAAAGATTCTCCCAATACAAAAAGACCTGCGAGGAAAATGGGCACCAAATTGGGAAGGACCATACGTTGTAAAAAAGGCATTCTCAGGAGGAGCTTTAATCCTTACCGAGATGGATGGGAAGGAGTTACCGAATCTGGTGAATTAGATGCGGTGAAGAAATATTATGCTTAAGATGAAAACCCGAAAAGGGCATCTTAAAAAAAAAGGGATCAGGGTGAAAACCCGAAAAGGGCGTCTTGATTAGTACAAAAAGATTAGGATGAAAACCCGAGAGGGCGTCCTAATGAAACAAACCTGGCGGTCGAACGATAGGTCAAGTAGTGAGACTACAGTATTTGAAGCACTTCTGAAAGCTCGAAATTTTCTACGCAAGAAGCCATGCTCGAAAAGATTATTGATTGAGGAACGTGGAAGAGTTCATGTGTTGAATATCTAGAGCATTTGTATCCGTTGAATACGACATTTTCTTTCTTTTTGACATTTTTACTCTCATTGGTTAACTTTCTTTGTTTGCCATATTTGAAATAAAGGAATATCAGATATCCTTTTTGTCCCTACCTGACCATTTTCATGCATCTCATTATGTGTTTATTTAATGATAAATAGTGAAATGACATACTCTAAACAAAAGAAATGTCAAGCATTACCCGGATAAGAATTTGATAAGTGCAAGATCTTCAAAGCAAGAACAAAGTTTAACCAAGGGCAAAAGGGTGATATCTGAGAAACGTCGATTACTCGTAAAGCTCGAAGACAGGTATGAGGCCTGAAGAGAAGGTCGAGAATCAAAGCAATGAACGCAGATCCTCAACAATCATGGCGAAAATGACATACGACCAATATGCTTAAGGAGCACTGCATAATCATGTAGGCATAAAGGCATTTAAGACAAACATGTGCATATCATGATGACATCATGCATGGCATATACAGGTAATCCAGTAAAGCAAGAAATCTTGAATGAGAGTCGCACTGAATCAAAGGAAAAGATACCCGAGTTCTACCAAAGGACTGGTTTTGGTATTTTGATGTTTAATATTCATGCTTTCCAAGGAAAATCAACTCATATTGCGAGAGATGAGTTGAGCCTCAAGACACGTTGAGGTATTTTTAATTTTTTTTAAAATCAACTCATATTGCAAGAAGTGAGTTGAGCCTCGGGGCACGCCGAGGTATTTTTAGTTTATGTTTTAAATTGACTCATATTGCGAGAGGTGAGTTAAGCCTTTTAATTTTTGTTTTTCAAAATCAACTCATATTGCTAGAGGTGAGTTGAGCCTCAGGACACGCTGAGGTAATTTCAATTTCTGTTGTTAAAAAAAAATCAGCTCATATTGCGAGAAATGAGTTGAGCCTCAGGACACGCTGAGGTAATTTCAATTTCTGTTTTCAAAATTCAACTTATATTGCGAGAAATGAGTTGAGCCTCAAGACATGTTGAGGTATTTTCAATTTCTGTTTTCAAAAAAAATCAACTTATATTGCGAGAGGTGAGTTGAGCCTCGGTTCACATGCTGAGGTATTTTCAATTTCTGTTTTTAAAAAATCAACTCATATTGCGAGAGGTGAGTTGAGCTTCAGATTACACACTGTGGTATTTTTTTCAATTCATATTGCGAGAGGTGAGTTGAGCCTCAGGACACGATGAGGTAATTTCAATTTCTGTTTGTCAAGAATCAACTCATATTGCGAGAGGTGGGTTGAACCTTTTAATTTCTACTTTTCCAAATTCAGCTCATATTGCAAGAGGTGAGTTGAGCCTCGGGGCACGCTGAGGTATTTTTAATTTTTGTGTTTTAATTTCAACTCATATTGCGAGAGGTGAGTTGAGCCTCAGGACACACGCCGAGGTATTTTCAATTAAGCCTTTTGATTTCTGTTTTTCAAAAAAATCAACTCATATTGCGAGAGGTGAGTTGAGCCTCAGGTCACACTGAGGTATTTTCCATTTCTGTTTTCATTATTATGTTTTTGAAAGAATCAACTCATATTGCGAGAAATGAGTTGAGCCTCAAGACACATTGAGGTAATTTCAATTTATGTTTTCAAAATTCAACTCCTATTGCGAGAAATGAGTTGAGCCTCAAGACACATTGAGGTATTTTCAATTTTTGCTTTTCAAAATTCAACTCATATTGCGAGAAATGAGTTGAGCCTCGGGACACGCTGAGGTAATTTCAATTTCTGTTATCAAAAAAATCAACTCATATTGCGAAAACTGAGTTGAGCCTCAGTTCACATGTTGAGATATCTTTAGTTTTTGTTTTAATGTCTGTTTTTAAAGAGTCAATTCATATTGCGAGAAATGAGTTGGGCTCAAGATCACATGCCGAGTAAGAATAAAGATTGAAGTTGATGAAAGACACCAGACTTGGTCTCCCTGAAGCTATAGTGGAACCGGTCAAAGTTGCAAGTCTTGTCTCCCTGAGGTCGCAGTGGAACTGACCTAGGATATCAAATCTTGTCTCGCTAGAGTTACAAAAGAGAAGATCACGAATCTCATCTCACTGAAGTAATAAAAGAGCAGATTGAAGCTGTAGATCTTATCTTTATGAAGCTACATGGAAGCAGATCAAAGCCACAAATCTCATATCCTTGAAGTTACATTGGAGTAGATCGAAGCTACAAGGCATATGTCAGAAGATGTAGTGGATTGAATCTAAAGCTGCAAGATGCAGTGGACTGGAAGAAGATTATCTGAACTAGAAGAGCACCAATGAAGTAAAGACCCAGCAAGACAGGCAAAATTGGCCTTTCATTATGTCTTTGCTCCATTCCGTTACACGACAATGAGCAAAGAGGGGCAGCTGTACAGGCCAATTTTGGGCCACCCAAAGCCAATACCATTAAGCCTAACTAAACATCAACCAACCCAAATTCAACCCATTACAACCAAACCAAATCCTGAACCCATATACCGAAGCCAATACTAAACTACCAGCCACTAACTAACAGCCATTACACAAATCAGAAACAAAAACCCTAATCAGCCGAACCACTCTCCGTTGCCCCATGTGCGCGATCACTCAGCCCTCACGCGAGCTGCCAGACCACTTCCTCCTCTGCCCGAGACCTGGCACTGCCCATACCGTCTGACACTCCCACCACCAACACCGGCCATGCCCTGCAAAAACAACAGACAAGCAAAGCTGAAGCAAGAATAGAAAAAATAATAACAAAGAATGTAACAAAATAGGCTATAAAAGCCGAAAAAAACTGAAATGAGACCCTTTTTTTCTTCTCTCTTTCGATTTCTTAACAAAAAAGCAAACAATTGATATCCGAAATACTACGATCTTAACATCAAAAGGCAGAGATTCGAACACCCAAAATCAGTGAATCAACAAGTCAAAAATCAGAACCGGAAACCTAAGGTGATTGTGAATCTATTCTTGTTTTGTCTTCTGTTCTATTTTCCCATATATATATACTAAAATATATAAAAATAAGAATATAATACAAACAATAAAAAAAAGAAAAAAATTGACCTTTTCGAATTTCCGGCCACTGTGACGGTGGCCGGCGCCGGCGCCGGCGAGACTCCGGTGATCGGACCGGTGACCGGCCCGTGGCTGGAGCTCCCTCTTCTCCCCTCTCTTCTTTCTTCCCTCTCCCCTTCTCTCCTTTTTTTTCTCTCTACGGTACAAAATGAATTTTTTTTAGAAAATTTTTGACTTATATAGGGGTCCAAAACGCACCATTTTGGACCCCCTCTGTTTAGACTAAAAACGACGCCGTTTTGGACGCGGGTCGGGTCGACCCGACCCGCACCAGATCAGGTCCGTGTGTTTTTTGAAGCGGAAGGGCTAATTCCGCGATCGGCCCTTCCGTATTTTTGCTATTTTACAATCAGGTTTTTAATATTTTAATTTGGCCCCAGAGTTTTGCCCGTTCATCAATTTAGTCCCTCCGTGCTGCGCTGCGTTTTGGTAATAGAGAATATTGCACTTTTGGTCCTCGTTGTTTTCACGCGTGTCCATTTTAGTCCTTTATTTCTTTATTTCTTTTTAAATTCGCCCTGAAATTCTGTTCTTATTCCGATTTAATCCTTTTTCGTTTATTTTCCTTTTTTTACATATTACTAATATTGTTACTATTATATTTATTATTATATTATTTATTTTCACTATTATTATTATTTTCATCATTATTATACATATATGTATATATTTATGTAATATTATTAATAGGCGTCCCAACATTATTATTATGTATGTATATACATTTTAATACCGTGCATGTATATGATTTATTGAATTGTTAGTTTTGTATACTAAATTCATACGTATATTTCTCATGTCATTTCATGTATCCATTTTTATTATTATATATGTATATAGGTAATAATTTTTCAAAACTTCGTTTTAATCTTATGCATTATTTGTTTCGTTCCCTTTCATAATATTATTATATATTGGTATATATATGTTCTTTAGGTGCATGTGTTCCTCAATATTTATTTTATGTACATATGTAAATATTATGAATATATATTTAACATTACTAGTTATATATTTTTATTATCTTATATATCTTTCTAATACCATTAATATTTATATATACATATTTTACATATATACTCTTAATTATTTTCATGTGTATATTCATCGTATTCTCTTTACGTTCTCGTATTCAATGCTAACATTGAATTTGATCTTGCATGCGCGGTTATTATTTTCTAATATTATTGTCATGTTTGTTATTTGTTTCAAATGTATCAAGCCATTTCATTTACTTATTTTCATTTCGTATCAATTATGTCTTGCATTCTCCTGAAAATTACGTTCCGGTTTTCTAATTAATTTCAATAGTCAAGGCAATATATCGATTTAACATTAAGTCATCGAGTTCATCGCTATGTTGGGTGAACGTCAATTGACTCGTGTTAAAGCGATATACCCTTTAAAAGAAAAACGGAATAAACTAAAATTTCTTGTTTTTTAATCGGATCACGACTAAATTTTACATTGAACCGTGTTTTTGAAAATCAAGACAACCTGTGTTTATGAGATACTAATTTTTGGGCGTCGCGAGGGTGCTAATACCTTTCTCGCGCGTAACTGACTCCCGAACCCTAATTTTCCTCTGGCTTTTAACGTAGACCTAAATTCAGCCTTCCTTTTGTTTTAAAAAAATGAATCTAATAGGTGTCCGATCACACCTAGGAAAAGGATCGGTGGTGACTCCCTCTTTTTTAAAATCAAACTTCAGTTTTCAAACTTTTTCACTAGATTGCCACAATTTAGCGACCCGAATCCACAAAATTTTTACGTCGCTACAGTGTGAAAATTAATTTGTATATGAATTAAGATAATAGATATTTGAATTGAATGAGTATTGAAAATTTTTGTGTAAATGAAATTGAAATTAGAAATAGTAAAATAATACCCTATTAACTTGTCGGACTAGATTCGATACAAATGGCATGCCATTGGATTTGTGATGTGATGAGAGATTGTAGTTCGGCCGAGAGGATGTTTCTGTTATTATATACTTCGGTTTATCCGAATAGGCATTTAATGCCTTATTGGTGTGTTTGGGAGGATATATTATACCGGTGTGTTATGGAGGATTTACAATATTCCGGGTGTGTTTGGTTGGATATTCTGGTGTGTTTGGATGGAATCCGCGTATCTGTCATAGTCCGAGGTTTGTTAATAGGGTAAATAATTGAAATGAAATTTTGAAAATGAGATTATTTGTTTTAGCACTATTGAAAAGTATGAGAAAGAATGTATGAACTAAATTATGAATTGAGTTAGTATGAGAAAAATGAATTATGAATTTAAGATTTATGAAGTAAAATAATTATATATAAAAGTAGTTTAAATAATTATAAAATTTATGGTTGATGTTTGTAATTTATTAATATTAAATAGTCTTGATTTATAGTAATACCACTGAGTATATCCATACTTAGCGTACGGTTGTTTCCGTGCGCAGGTTAGTAGAAGTCAAGTGTTCCGGCTCAGCATCCAGAACAATCCCGACTCCAACACAAATTTGGTGATATATATTTTTCTTTTGGGTAAAGGTGGCATGTACATAGGTGTTATTTAGTCACTTGAATATGTATATTACTTTGGGTAGTGAAGGATGAATTATAAAATTTAGATGGTTAAATGAAATGGTAAGGAAAGTACATGATATTTTGATACATGAACATTAAGTTGTTAAATGAATGGAGTTTTTAATCAATTTTGAATGATGCTATGATAGTTATTAAGTTAAAATTTTGTTAATGATATAAATATTAGTTATATGAATGTGAAATATTGGTGTTAGTTGTTTTGGTTTGAATTTGCAGGAGGTTTAGGTAAAAATAAGTAGAAATGCTGCTGAAATTTTTATAAAAAAAAATTTGGAATACTCGAACAAGTCCCGTTCTACTTTTAATACGTGTTTGAACTTCGAGAGTTCAAGATAGGGACTTAATTATTATATTATACTATGAAAGTTATATTAATTGTAAATTATTCGTAAGTTGTCTGATATGTCCGGTAATGCCTCATAACCTCATTCCGGTAATGGTTTAGGGTTAGAGGGTGTTACAAGTTATGGTTAAACGGGGGGATAGTGTCTGCTCATGATTTGTGTTAAGTTGACAAATTGAGTCCTTCTAAGAACTGTGAATGCCATTAGGCGTATTATGATTAGTACATTTGAACTTCTTTGATAGGTTGAGTATCATTACGAGTATTAATGTTTTTTTACTAGTGGTATCCCTGTATATTTTTTGTGCTCTCTTTATTTATGGAGTTCATTAAGGTTGTTTGAACTTACTCTGTTATCATTTCCATCACAGGCATGTTGATAGAAGAAATAGATTTTGTAGATAGGGGCTACACCAGAGTTACTATTGATAGTGAGCCACTTGCCTATTTCTGTATCATGCATGATCGTTTGGAAAGATGGCATGTAGTTTTATTTTTTAATCAACTTTTTTAATAATTTATAACTTTTACCAAAACATTATTGTATGAGAACTTTTACAAATTCTAGAAGTATATGTTTAATCTAGTAAATTATGGTTTACGAGATTATCTTTTAGGCATATACGCCAAATTATTTTGAATGTTTTTTTAACTACCACTGATGCACTTGAAACTTTTGTGTGGGAAATAATCACCTTACGTTTTATATAACTTTTGAATCTTTCAGAAGGCTTCTGCCAAATGCCATCTAAATATGTTTTACTTCGTTTATTATTGATTTGATTGTTTTGTTATTATTATACTGGAGTTTATGCCAAATTCGAGATATAGATCTAAACCTCAAAGCATATAAAAATTTCAAGTATTTTTTTCAAATTCACATGGTTTTAAGTTGTGGCACTCCATACTCGGATTCGATGATTTGGTCGGGCATGGGTGTTACAATTAGGCCTTCTGTTATGGAATGAATTTTTTGTTGTTTTATCTTCTTAAACCTTTTTTTTCTCTTCTTTTCCTACTCTCTTAATCTATCAAAGTCGCCATCGTATCAAGGGTATCAGAGTTCGATGATCTTCAATTCTCAAAGAAAGAATCTCGACTCTTTTGCAGAAAGAAGTCACCCATCTAAAGCAAGATATGGCCTAGCTTTAAATTGGTTTTTCTTAATGGGGGCAACTGTTTGGATGGTCGCTTAAAGAAATTAAAGAATAAATTTCGCAGTGAACTCAAGGTGGAGCTGTGGGGTTTATTTGAACAATATTTGGGTCGATTGACTGATTCCTCATCTGTTGGGCAGTCGCTAAACAAAGGGAATGGCATCTTGGGTGGCCCTCCCCCTAGTTTCCCTCCAAAGAAAGCTTAACCAACTTCACCGAAAATGGATCTTGGACTGTCTCATCGATCAGAAAGCATGGATCCAACTTTAAAAACTTATAAATTGTAGTGTCCTCTTTTTGATAGCAAGGATTTCAAAGGTTGGTGGGCCAAGCTACAAAAGTATTTCAAGGCAGAAGGCATTACTGTTAATGATAGAGTGAGGATGGTCATGCTACATCTAGAAGGCAAGGCTCTAGACTAGCATCACTTTTACACACATATGCTCATAGCTTGAAGGAATGCTTTAGCTCAAGTTTCTTCCAAGATCCAATGGTTGACTTGGTCTCCTTAAAACAAAAAAGGATAGTGGATCATTATCATGACACTTTTGTCAGTCTGCTAAATTAGTTGCACCTACCAGAAGCATATGCCATGAGTATATTCATCAGTAACTTGAAGCCTAAAATCAACTAGTATCTGCAGTTGTTCAAGCCCAAGTTAATGGTGGAGGGATTTATGATTACAAGACAGGTGGAAAGTGTATTGAATAGCTCTTCCAAATGTGGTCTCCTAGTTGGTTGGGGAGCCTATGCAAGGGCACCTTTCTTACTGCTTTCAAGCTCTTATACCACCAGGACCACTGTGGCCACAACTCATGTCACATAAAGTAGTGAATATGTGACTTCTATTGGTTCAGTCAAAGGCCCAAATCGATCTCTCTCATCTGCTGATATTGAGGAAAGAAGGAAAAATGGCCTTTGCTTTTGATGTGGGCGTACAATGTTGGCCATAAATGCATGAGATCCTAACTTTACCAGTTGCTAGTGGAATCTTATTTTGGTAGAGAAGGAGAGGACTTCCAAGAGTGCTCTGAGCAGTTAGAGAACCCTTCCCCTATCGAAGATATTGGTAAGGGACCCATCTTTATCTTTACATGCTATTCAAGGGTTTCAAGGGCACAATACATTGAGAATTGTAGCATTGTTGGGGCTACTAGGGTCATTATTTTGGTAGGCTCGAGTACCACGCATAATTTTTCATTAGTGTCAAGTTAGTTAGGCGACTCTCTTTGCTATTCAGTCAAGGACAGTAGTTGAAGGTCATGGTTGCTAATGGAATGAGTCTTTTAACTGGTGGTACCTTGTCGAAGAGTAACTTGGAAGGCTCAGAACACTCACTTTCTCACTACTTATTGGTTTTGCCACTAAAAGGATGTGATGTGGTGTTAGAAATTCAGTGGCTTCTCTCTTTAGGAACCATTGCATTGGATTTTGGTTCCTTGACCATAAAATTTCTTTATGAGAGAGCTTCTTATATACTGTTGTACTAGGTTCTCTTGAGGATCCAAACTCAAAGATGAGTCATGGAGTCGATTGTATAGAAATATAAATTTCCAAGCTCTAATGAAATATTTAGAAATTTAAGTGGTTGATTGGGCATGGTTAGATTTCAATCCTAGTTTAGTTAGATTAGAATCGGCTGGTTCTATAGTGGAAGAAAAAATTATTAGGATTGAGCAGTGGTAATGATCTTTGGAGACTAAGCCAATTGAGTATATATATGTGTATGGATAGAAGTAGAATTCTTATCAATTTTGTTCACCAATTTTTCCCCTCTCAAAAGTATTGTCTTTGACTATCAAAACTTCTGTATAATTATGGATTCTAGGTTTTAAGGTTTGAATACCTTCAAGTTAACCAATAACCAGTTGTTATGCTTAGCTGCCAAGACAAATGAGGCTCTGGCGTTTGGATAAGCTAAGTTGTGAAGAATAAGTAAGCAAGGTGAGTTTCGGTGCTCTACCTCTGAGTGAATGTTGACAGTTCATTGTTTGAATGGTCTATGTTTAAGTTGTTTTGAGTTGGTCTGAAACTGTTGTTTTGTATGGATGTGGTAAGTAAGTATGCCAAACATGAATTTGTCTTGAGTTTTATGATGATGAATGATTTCTACTGATTGTGAATGCTAGGCATGTATATAATGGTATAAGTAATTGAGTACCCGTAAATGCTTCAGTATGCATAAATTGGTTATAGTATTACACAAGTTTGGCGTACTCCACATTATTTTGTTATGTGACTGGGAAATGGTGTTCTCTATACTGTCATACAGTGTTGTTGGGTACAAACCGTGGTGAAGCAAAACTCTAGGCCTTGCGGAAGGGACACTTTAGTATTTGAGCATCAAGGTAGTTATGGTGAACTAGAGGTATGGGCGGATAAATAGAAAAATGGATTTCTGTTAAAATTTTGTCATACAGTATTGTTGAGTGCAAACCGTGATGTGTGAAACTCTAGCCCTTGTAGAGGGGACACTGCAGTGTTCGAGCATCAAAGGTTAAATAAGATATTGAATTATATCAACTGGTCCTTTGGGGCGACACCGTGACGACAATTATTAGGTTTCATAGGGCAACACTACGAAGACAGTCAGTAAGCTTTATGGGGTAACACCACGATAGCAATAAGGTCCTTCGAGGTGACACCTCAAAAGAGGTTTAATGAATAAGACCATAGCTCGGGTAATGCAACCAGTTTAGTTCATCAAGATAGAAAACACTAGGTAGTCTACCGGGACAATAAACACAAGAAAGTCCGCCAAGACATTAAACATAGAGATTTCAGGTATAAGACCATAGCTTGGCTATAGCAACCAGTATAGTCTGCTAGGACGATAAACATGGGTTCAGATTGTGTAAGTCCATAGCTCTGCTATGGCATTAAGAAAAGATCAAACATGTTGAGCTAGGAAGATGACAGGACAAGGTACGAGAGATTGAAGTTTGACATATTCAGAGAGTAACATGGATAGATGAGTACAACATGTCTAAGAACGCTGGTTGTTGGGAAATGTACCCATATTGTAGTAAGCATGTAACTATTTTCTATTTATTTGAACGATAAATAAATAAATAAAGTTAATTTCACACTTTACTATTATGTCTTTCGTATTTTTTGTCTTTTATATTTTGCATGCATAGCGAAATTTTGATAAGCAAATATTAACTCATTGGTTGTCTAAAGTTCAAATTGAAGATCAGTGGCATTGTAAAGAACTTTTACATTGTGATAATCCCATAAAAAATCAAAGTAAGCATTTGATTCAAATACTAAGAAGGATTATTATGTCGTCTACAATTCCAATTGGGGAGATGGCTAGTCTTGGCTATTGGAGCAGTTGACTCCACCAGTAAAAACATAGATGTATTTATTGGTAGAATGATACATTGGGCTAGACCCAAGATGAATTAATTCTGAATCCGTTTGTGAATTAATTCACTTGTGACATTAATGGTGTGATTTACCAAAATCCTGAGTTAGTCACTAACTATGCATATGCAACTCATGTGCTTTGATATAAGTGGAGGCTTATGCTCCAAAAATGGTCGAGCCCATAGCCGGTATGTTGGGTACATGACTTGTGTATGGTATGGCTTTACTAGCAACAATGGAATTCATAGCTCAATTAAAGAGTTAATGATATCCTCTCATTAGCATTGTGTGGATTGATAAATATGGAACGTGGCCACGGGTTGCTTGTTCTTGAACGAGTAATTTATCACAGTCATTTGTTGACAGTAATCATATTAATCATTAAGAAGACACAATGGTGATAATGAGATAAAATAGGATTGTATTGAGTGAACGGATTTAACTCAAAAGAATCAAGGATATCATATGAGGGAAACACACATGATGAGGTCATTGGATAAAATAGTTTGATGAATTGCTTTCGTAAAGAGTATACAATAAGGAGTTTTCAATCATGGTACTTCTTATGGACTGACTTCATGATTAAGTAATTTTGAATTATCGAAATGATTCTTTTGGGCATAATTGCAATCACTAGAGTCTAATTGTATATGTCTAATTGGTCCCTCTGCTAGCTTAACAAAAGCTCAATCGGACTGCATTTGAAATTAGAAGAAAATATTATGACTTTGAGAATAATTTAATTGAGTCGATTTATTCGATGTGGAATTAAATTAGATGGTTGTGAGAATTGTTCAACTAAAGAATTTGATTAAATAATTTTCTTGAAAAATTAATTTAGAAAATCTAAGTGATTTTTGGAAAAGTTAATTTTGATCGAGTAAAATTAAATTAATTAAAATTAATATGATATTTTTGGAAGTTAATTTTCAAGTCAGACAATTGGTCCTATGGGTAATTGAACTTGAAAATTGGACCTAAGATCGTTAATTGGACCGGAAGCCCAAAATCAAGACCAAGGCTCAAAAATTGGTCAAACCGAACCAGGTATGTGAAACCAGATTGATGGTCCAATCGTTGCTAGACTTGACCAGTCGGGTCGTCATTGACCCGAACAGAACTGACAGCAGCCGAACTGGCTCAAGGTGCCATAAGGTGTCGCACCTATATCACCGGACACGAAGGTGCTGGTGGCTGCGACGATGGCATCCCGGTGGCTGGTGACGGTTAGTCATCAGTGGTTGAACAATGGAAGAGTTACACTCCTACTGGGACTCTACCAGAAAATTTTATTTCAGATTAATTGTTCAAAAAATAATATTTTTAATAGTCTAATATTAAATTTGATCTACTATTTATTAGATTAAATTTAATATTAAAGGGATTAAGTTTAAACATAATTGAACTCTCTAAACTCTCTCTATATAAAGAGAGCATTGGGTCATTATTTACACACACTTGAATTTAAGAGAAAGTTGTAAAGAGAAAATTCTCTTAAGAGATTATTACAAAAAATTTCTAGAGATATTTTTTTATTTACAACTTGACCTAAAAAGTTTAGAGAAATTGTAAAATTACCCCACTAGTAATTTTTGGTAAAAAAATTTTGATTCGAAACGAGCCCACACTCAACATATGTGAGCTTGAGGATAGCGAAGAAGACTAGTTAGTCGAAGCGCTTATCCTAGATGAATCGAAAAGGTAAAATTTTGATTAATTGTTTATTACTTTAGATATCACAACTAAGATCTTATTTTTAAAAAAAGAATTAAACTCTGGTTTTTTCCTAAATTTATGTTCCTCTACGTTTTTCAAACTCATTTTTCCAACACTGGTAAATAGTATTCGCCAAACTTCAAAGATAAGAAGGGTGGGTAAGAATATTTGAGAATGTAGGTAAGCTGTTGACGCGAGATTTTTTTGTGTAGAGGAATGAGCTCGCAAATTTTAGTGAGAACGCCGAAATTGAGAGTAAGAGTGAAATGACTAGCCAAACCTAAGACTATGGGTTCGTGGGTAAGGATTAATCAGAAATGAGTAAGTCTGTCGAGGGCTACCTTGGGGGAACGGTCTGCCGAGGAGTAGCAGAGGATATGGTTCAAAGATCACAAAAGAGTGGAACAAGGCAAACTAATAGCTTAAGGCTAGCCAAAAAGTATGAGTCTGCTATGATGATAAGACGTCCGTGGAGGTCGGCATTCAATATATACAAAACCACAAGTTGACTTAACAGATTAGAGTCAAATATGAATTTTAGGGAATGTAACAATAGTCAACGAGTAGTGGTTAATGAACTTCTGGTTCGAATGGATGGATAAATGTGAGAGTTAAACTTATTAAGGTAGTGAGGAAACTGAGATGAGGTGGAATCAAACCAGTAACATAAAGAGTTGCTACCGTACAGAACAAGCTTATGCTTGAGATAGCGAATAAGTCCGCCAGGGTTGAGCTGAGAACAAGAGGGCTAGACAATGATTACGCTAGTGTAAACTGTAATAGGTAGAGGATAATTAAGGAGTTGACGTCTCTGCTTTAAATTTTATTTCTTGAACCCTTTAAGATATTTCTATTACATTGTTTCACAGAATCTGACTAAGTTCATTTGAACTTGCGAAATTCTACATGTTTGTAGGATAAAGGGTTTGACTCAGAAATCGACTGAAGGGACCAAGCCAGGCACTGCCAATCTTGTGAAGGGCATGGATGTCACTCAAGGTATAAATGGGCTCCCCTTAGAGGCCACACCTCGGGGGTATAGTCAAAGTCATGAAATTTTAAGGGTTTACATTCAAAATTTTAAATAAGATCGTAAGGTAGTAACTTTTGGAAGATGTGTATGATAATATAGTCTAATGTGTAAACTAAACGTTTGAGAATGTAATAAGATTCGATTCAGAAATATTATTAAGTTATTAGAGTTTTTGTATCATCCAGTATCCAGACCTGGTGATTGGGTCGAGCTTAGGGTGTTATAAATCTGTAGGGTATTATGTTAGGTTCTATACATTTGTTAGACAAGGTTCACTCTTCTAAAAGTTTCTCTATGCTTGGTCATCCCATGGGCCATTGTATAATGATGATGATCACTCCTGACCAATCTTCTTTGCAAATGACTATGGCTTCTCTGCCAGCAGAATTGCAAGCACTGTTGGAAGAGTATGAAGATGTTTTTCAAACCCCCTACTAGCCTTCTTCTAAGGCCACAAAATATGCTGAAAGATGAGAATACAGTGCCTACAAGTATCATACCATGCAAAAAATTAAGATGGAGAAGCTTATTCAAGAGATGTTGCAAGTTGGAATCATTAGAGACAGTAATAGTGCATTTGCTTCTCTTATAGTGATGGTAAAGAAAAAAGATGGCAACTGGAGGTTATGTATGGACTATAGGCAATTGAATCAACTAACCATCAATGACAAGTTCCCAATTCCTATGATTGAGGAACTATTGGATAAGTTAGGCCAGATAATATATTTCTCCAAGTTGGATAATAGATCAAGGTATCCCCATATCAAAATGAGTGAGTCAGACATTCACAGGACAACATTCAAGACTCATGAGGGGCATTATGAGTTCCTAGTCATGCCTTTGGACTCACAAATGCTCCATCCAGTTACCAGGCACTGATGAATTCAGTATTCAGGCCACTTTTAAGAAAGCTTGTGCTGATTTTCTTTGATGAAATCTTAGTGTATTCTCAATCCTGGTCAGACCATCTGTTACAACTTAAGGAAGTGTTTTAGCTTTTGAGAAGTCATCATTTGTTTGCTAAGCTTAGCAAGTGTTAGTTTGCTTCCTCCAAGATTGAATACCTAGGCTATGTCATCTCTCATGGTACTGTATCTATGAACTAATCAAAGGTAGAGAATGTCCTTGCTTGGCCAACTCATTTGATCCTTGAGGACAAGGATTTGTTTGACCCCGGAAGTAATTGTCATGGATTGTATATAATTCTGTTATTAACGTTGGATATATGCTGCGTTTTATGTTTTAAGCTTTAGTCAAACCGGTGGATTTAACAAGTTTTATATACGCTGCTTTTGAAGGTTAGTAATCTGCTGCGTTTTATTATCGACGGCTACGATTCTCTGAACCTAAAAACATTGTATGCAGTAGGGAATCGTTTAGGCCTGTTATGGAATGAAATTTTTGCTATTCTTCTCTTCTTTTCCTACTCTCTCAATCTGTCAAGGTCGCCACCGTATCAAACAAGCATGATTTTCTTTTATTCAGTGTATCGCTAAACCTATGCACAAAGGTTGCCGATACCGCATTTTGGCATTAAGTTTTACTGAGCCACCAAATTCATAAAATTAATCAAATACTGAACAGGCTAGGCCAAGCATACCATTTGCAGATAAGCAACTCATGAATCTTTAAGAAGTTCGCCTTACATAAACTAACAGTCATAGAAACTTATCCTCCTCTTAAACCAAACACAAACTAAGACAGCCATAAAAACTTATCCTCCTCTTCACTTGTAGCAAAACTAAATTAAGATTTTACTGCA
Source organism: Gossypium hirsutum (assembly GCF_007990345.1). Taxonomy (NCBI): domain Eukaryota; kingdom Viridiplantae; phylum Streptophyta; class Magnoliopsida; order Malvales; family Malvaceae; genus Gossypium; species Gossypium hirsutum. Next base: position 99,195,638 of record NC_053429.1, on the reverse strand, counting down.
AAACAGCCTCGTCCATGAGAAAATATTCACTCTTCCACTCTTAACTATATTGGCGCAATTCAGGACGAACAAAATCTGCATCTGGGGGCACTGATATATCAACAGTAGGTCTTAGCTTTGCACAGACTTCGATAGATTCATGAACAGGATCAGATAAGAAGTTGCTTATCAGGTCCTGGTTGATGGGAGCACCTGAATCCACTGCTACGAATGCTTGTTGAGTAAGGTTGTAATCAAAACGTGGAGCCCATTTTCTTGATCCCAATCGTGCGGTTGTGGAACAGTTATCAACCATGAAAGAAACTCCTCGAGCATGCATGAAGGGGTTCAAGGAATCAACAGCTTCAATCAAACTCTCATTGATGATTTCTGAGTACGAGTGGCCCTTCTTTCTCAAGACCTCGATCTGATTTTAAACGTTACAAACAATATGAAGAGTAGGAAAACAAAGCAAAATTCTTCAAGTGATTTAATTTGCCACAGAGCCCAGTAGTACATTTAATTATCATTGTCCAAAATTTAAAATGAATTTGATTACCTGTGCCATCATTAGCGCCACAAAAACCCCAGAAGTGAAAGGGCACAGTGGACCTAAATCATCTTTCGCTCTAGTTGCTCGGACACGCTCACCAACTTTCCACATCCGTGTCTGATCAATTTTACCCATAGGGAAGGCAGGTAGGCCCTCCTTTTCCTGTAAACAATTCTTAGTCAGCCATCAAGCAAGATTTTTCTTAACTGAGAACCGACTTTAAGCAATGAAAGTTTCATGGAATAAGGATGTATAACAAGCAAACTGACAAAAACACAGTGTCATAAACATACATAAAACCGACGCCCAGCCAAAACAACACTGCGAATCTCGCTTCCACTTGCAACATCTTCGTAACACTCATATAGGATTTCCATGCAAGGATAATATGAGGCACTGTAAGCGACCTCAAATCGCTTTTTGCCTTCCTCGGACAATGAGTTGTATACAGCTAGCATACCCTATGGAAACAAACACAGAAATTGGCCACAACAGGGATCTGTAAGTAAGAATTCCAAAGAGAGGAGAGAGCATAGCAAGCAACATGGATCACCTTTGTTGAAATGGTCTTTGACACAATTCCTGTTATGCACTCAACGGTGTTTTTGTAAGCCAATTCTTCACTCATTCCATCCTCCACATACCTTCTAAACAAGCATTCAACAACCCCATGAACAGCACCTAGCAAGATGCCTGCAGAAAGAAGAAACAACAACACGCTTTAGGCATTAATTTTTTTTAAACAAAAGATGAAAAATAAGCACGGTTGACAAAATAACACAAACAACTCAGCTCACCTCTCTCCCCAAAAATGTCACTTTTGTATTCCTGCTCTAATGTGGTGGCGAATGTAAAAGGAGAACCAAGGGCAACCGACCATCCCAAGGCCACATCTGTAGCTCTACCATCAACATCCTGCTCCAAATTAGACATTGTCATTTAAGCATGCTTTTTTGAAAAGGTTTAGTTTTGACATTCATTTAGACTAAGTTGAATATATGATCAAGAGATAATCAACCTGATGGACAGCAAAACTAGCATTAATTCCAGCGCCATTTATCTCTTTTCCCTGAACATAAAGTCTCCTCACAGAAGGTCCCATTCCCTTCGGGCAGACAGCAATTACACTGATGTTCTTAGGAAAATCAAGCCCCAACGATTGTAAATGGCCAAGAAGAAATCCATGGGAAAGCCCAAGGATGCTATTTGGCTTCATGTGGGAGAAGACCTTTTCATAATTATCCGCCTAGATAACATAATTCAGAAAATAAAGCTTCATAAGAACAAACCAAAAAGTGCAGAGAGCCTATGAATCATAGTGCATGTAAGTCTTAAGCATTTACAAGTTGTCACAAATCAGTCTAACAGACTTGGAAAAATTTTTCATGTGAGTCATATATTGGCATCAGAAAGATGTCTGCTATGGGCATGCAGCTTATACAATTAGCCAATGCTAACCATAACCAATAGCCAATATTTAAAACGCAGAAATAGAAAACATGAGAGCAGCTTAGCAACCTGTGCAGAATCAGAGATCAACAATAACACGAGATCACTTCCAGCAACAGTTTCCCATATGTCCCCCAGAGTTCCGTTCTCTTCAGTAAATCCTGCAGCACGGGCTTCAGCAAAGGAGCGAGAGCCTTTCCTCAACCCAATCTGTAATCATCATCAAGTAACAGTACATTTAGTCAAATCAATGAATGCAAAATAAAATGCAGTGAGAATTCGAGCTTGCCTTCACAACAATATCAGATTTTGCCTCTACAAGAGAATCCCTCAGATTCTGTGCTTGAGCTGGCCCCTAAAACCATATTTTAAACCACGTTTTAGTTAAGGGAATGTAATATTCGGATATACGATTAATGAACATTTGCAAAATAAAAACCTGAAAGACTTTCGTGGTCAATGAAAACTGAAAAGCATGCTTTTGATCTTCATAATTATGAAATGGTGGGGAAAAAGGTTTCCCTTTTGCTTTTATTTACAGGGAAAAAGAAAAGGAGAAATGTTGTAAATTAATAACCTGAGAACCCCAACCAATAACACCAATCTGTTTGATTCCCTTAAAAGCATCATCCAATAAAGGGAACAAATGCCGTCCTCCTCTCACAATGTACTGCCAAATACCCAAATCCATCAATATATATGAAAATAATCAGCAAACGGAACTGAAAAGCAAATGCAAAAGAAGAAGAAAAAGAAATGAAATGACTTAATTAGGGGGTCAGTTAACCTCTTCGTGATCAGCAAGAGAGATCTTTTCTTTCTGGAAAACGGAGGTATGGAAGTCAAGCGATGTCGTCTCAGACACTGCCGAAGGGACTGTCCCCATCTTGGCGACGATGGCGTTGGTCCTTGTAGAGACATGATGAGCTATCAGTGATTTTGGAATCGGCGAATAACGTGAGGACGATGATGATGTAAAGCGTGTTTTGAGGACGGTTGATTTGGTCGATGAAGATATCGACGGTGTAGAAAGGAGTGCGGCTTTAAAGGAAGTGGTTGTAGTGGTGGCGGCCATTGCTGAAAGACGAAAGCTGGTGTGAGAGACGGTTTCGAACTGGACTTAGGTTTATGTGCTGAGCACCAACTTTGGCTTTTTTTATAAGGGGGTGAAATGGTTGGTGAGGTTTTTGTTTTTTTCGAAGAGCATAATATGGGTTGGTGTTTTTTTTCTTTTTCATTTTAATTTAAATGGAAAATTGTTTCTGCACTGTTTGTTACAAATATGACAAAGTATTTTATATGATAAAAATAGAAAAAATAGAAAAAAATATTTGATACAATATTTTAAACTCGATAAATAAATGAAAAAATATAAGTATTTTATAAGGTATAATAAAATATTAAATAAATAAAATGAGATATATTACAGTTTTTTTATTTTATTTACGTTATTATAAAAAAGTACACAATCAATGTACTAAATGATTTAAATATATAAATAAATATAACATTGTTTACCTCCTTAATTTATTTATGGAGTAAAAAAACCGGTAAGCGGTATATTAAATAATTATCTAATATATATTAACTTATTTATTTGAAAAATAGTTTTTTTAAGTTCAAAAAAAACAATATAATTATAGTACAATTAGAAATACATGTAGGAATAATTATAGAATAGAACCAAGCTAATATAAAGTTCAAACTTACAAAGAAGTAAATAATTTAGTGACTTATCAAACTAAAATTCACATATGACAGTTACACATGATACCAACTTTTACTAATAATACCAAGATATTATTAGCCTATATTAATTAATTATGATAATTATATATTAACTAATTATGGTGAATTTATATTATGAAAATTAATTACAATAAATATAATAACTAATTATAGTGAATTTACATTAATTATGATAAATGTATTAACTATTAACTATTTGTGATATATATTAACTAATTATGGTAAATATATAATATGATACATATGTAAATTAATTATTGTGCATCTTCTCAATGACTTGTATAAATTATGGAGTAAACTACTAAACAGTCACTTTTGTTTCCTTCAGGTTATATTTTAGTCACTTATATTTGAAATGTTACGTTTTAGTCACTTATGTTAACGTGTTATAACATTTTAGGCACTGAGCTATTAATTGTCATTAATAATGTAACGGTAAGCTGACATGGCATGTTAAATCATCATTTCAAACAAAAATTTTAAGTTAAATTATACAATTAGTCCCTATATTTTATTTTCGTTTTGAGCAATTTAATTTTCTTCTTTTACGTTAAAAGAGATGAAAAAGGGAGGGAAATAGAGGGAGAAGCATAAAAGAAAGGAAAATGAAGAAAAAAAGAGAAAGTTGAAAGAACATAAAAGAAAAAAAATGCTCAAAACGAAAAAATATGGTGACTAATTGTATAATTTAACCTAAAATTTTTGTTTAAAATGATGATTTAGCGTGCCACATCAGCTTATTGTTACACTGTTAAAGAAAATTTACGGCTTAGTGACTAATATGTTACAACACGTTAACGTCAGTGACTAAAACGTAACATTTCAAACATAAGTGACTAAAATGTAACCTAAGAAAAACAAAAGTGACTATTTTGGAAGTTTACCCTAATTTAATTATAGTAGTCGATTAATGAAAGCTGCCACTAGAGATCATAAGTTCTTTTTAAATTTCTAATGTTTTTTTTATTATTTTAATAAGTGGTAGGATTTAATTTAAGTTTATTTTAAATATTAATTTTTTCTTAATTTATATTATAATAATATAAACTATTAAAATTTAAATATTACAAAAATATAATATTACTAAAACATTACAAATTTTATAATAAATAACTATAAAATATTAAAATTGATAAATATAATTTAACATGTACATTACACGAAATAAAAAATATATAGTATAAAAACTAAATTAGAATTCTGAAGTAAAGAAGGAAACAATTAACATTATATGGTAATTAAAGATCAATTAACATTATATGATAAAATATTGCAACAAAATAGTTTATATCTATTTTCTAGGGGTTTTTTAAGTTAATTTTTTTAGAGGGGAGTGATGAGTGGAACGATTCCTACGGTGGATTTCGTGGCAGGTGCTAATAACTCGGGTTAGACTAGTGGTATTGGAAGGGCCACAAAGAAAGTTCGCAATAGACCGGAAGTATAGTTAGATTTTAATGACCCGGTGTGGATAATAATAGCCAGAGGATTTAGTCAGAGATTCCGAAGGCGTCGTACAAATCAACCATCTTAGGGGTTTCCTTAGAGAAGAATAATGGTGGCTTTCTAGAAGAGGAGTTTACACTTTTGGATGGCGGCGCTGTTACTTAAGTGATTAAAGTGTTCCGTCGATTACATTCTCTAACAGAGTGTAGAAGCTTATCCAACGATGAATGACCAATACAGTTCTTGTGAAATTACTGGGGGGAAGGATTGGTTTTAATGTTTTGTTAAATAAAATCAATTTACTGTAGGATCCTCAGTGTCTGATCCAACTCATGGATCTTGAGAATAATTTTTATCTGGTTCGTTTTTAGGATGAATCTGATTATAATAAGGTATTAGTAGGAGGGTCGTGGGTAATTTTTGGCAGATACTTGACTATTCGGCCATGGTTACCGAAGTTTTCAACAAGTTAGAATGGTATTGAGTCGCATGTTGTTTGGATTAGGTTACCTGGTTTGCCTGAAATGGTATTGAGTCACAGGTTGTTTGGATTAGGTTACTTGGTTTGCGTGAAGGTTATTACTCAGATTGCCTCCTAAGGGTGATTGGTCAGACATTGGTCCGGTGGTGAAGCTAGATGTTCAAACGGATTGTGCTTGCAAGGGATGATTTGTACGGCTGGTAGTCTATGTTGATTTGAAGAAGTCGTGGTGTCAAAGGTATAAATTAATGGTCGTCTCTAATGTGTTGAATACGAAGTTTTACCAAATATATGTTTCCAATGTTGTATATACGGACATGTAGTGGACATTTTTCCTGAGATTACGACGGATTCATCGGTGGAGGAGTCAGGTTGTGCTTGATCGGTCATGGAGAAGTCGTAGATGGTGGTGGAGAGACGGAGAGGGCGTAGCAGGCTTTCAGTGAAGGAAGAAACGGCAGTTCCGGGGGACTTGTTAGGGGACTCGCTTTGTGGCGTTGGAGGTTAGTGAATGAAAGATTTCTGCAGGGTTTAATGGCGAGATTAATGGGAGTGATGAGGTAATGACTAAAGAGAAGTCTAACGGTGATGGGGATATAGGGTTAGGGTTTCCAGAAAAAGATGTTATTGAGGCGAAAGGGAAGCACGCCAAGCTAAAGGCTAAGGGGAAAAAGTGGTAATGGGGAGTGGGCCAAAGTCGGCCTTGAAGGTTTTGAAGCCCAATAATGGAAGCTTGGGTATGAATTTGAATATTGGGCGGGGTGGTTTTGATGATGGATCGAGGTTGGGCCAGGTGGGTGCCATTGATAAAGGGAAAGCTATAGTGATAGAAAAAGTGAAAATTTTGGCTAATTTAAATAAGAAGAAACATGCAGCAGTTCGAATTGTAGAGAAAGAAAAAATGGTAGTTAATACTGACAAAGAGAATGAGATTTTTATGTTTGGTAAAACGAGCTCTCCCATAGCACAACAATTGCGTGCTAACATTACTCGCTATAAACAGTGAGGGGAACCGCCCGATGAAACTTTTAGGATCTAGGAGCAGCAATCAATTGATCTCCAATTAGCAATAGAGGGTTTGGTTTGTGATCTCGAAAGGAATCCAAACAAATATGTTATGGTCTCGGATCCTCAAGTTGTTGAGGAAAGTATGATTGTGGATGACACTAATGGTGTTGAGGTTATTGTCAGAATTTATTGTAGTCTTATTTCGGGTTTGGCTTGTAAATTTCCTTATTTTTTATGAACACTAAAATAATTTGTTGGAATTTCCAAAGAGCAGGACATCCTCATTTTTACAATTTTGTTAAAGAATATAAGAAGGAGTTTTCGCCAAATTTATTTTGTTTACTTAAACCCAGAGTTAGTGGAGCTAGGGTCGATGATATTATTACAAAAATTGGATATCCAAATTCTCTTAGGGTGGAAGCGAATGGTTTTGCTGGGGGGATTTGGTTGTGTTGGAATGGGGATTTAATGGTGGATATTTTTAATATACATTCTCAAGTGGTTCATGTTAAAATCTGTAGTATGATGAGCTCGGATCATTTCTTTTGTTCTATTGTCTGTGGGAGTCCTCATGCTGCGAAGAGAAGGGAGTTGTGGCATTTTCTTAGCTCTCTAGCTATTTTGGTGGAAGGACCTTGGATGCTTGCCGATGATTTCAATTCTATTCTTGATGGAGATGAAAGAAAAGGTGGGGCTTCTATTTCACATGTAGGTTGCAAATGGTTTGGAGAGTTTTTGTTCGATAATGCTTTGCGAGATCTGGGTGCTAGTGGTGCCAAGTTTACATGGTATAGAGAGGTTTGTCACAGAAACTTAACAGGGTTATCTGTAATTCGGAGTGTGATTCATTTTTTCCATAATGTTCAGTAAGGAACCTTCACAAACTGAAATCTGATCATAGACCGATATTAATTTCTCTTAAGCCGAGCATTAGCAAAGGTTAACCTTTCAGTTGTCTTGCTAGTTGGATGTCTCATATGGATTTTGGCAACATTGTTAATAGTAGCTATAATAATGAGTTAGCAGTTGGTGATAATTTGGAAAGCTTCCAGGAATCTGTTAAGGAATGGAACTTTAGCAGCCCGATGTTAAGGCTAGTCAAAATAGTGGTCTCGAGACCACAAATCTAAAATTAGAGAAATTATTTTATTATCAAAATAGAGTCATAGCATGGTTATTATAGTGCATGAAAAATTTGGTGGATTAATTTTAGCGTTTATGAGCCCAATTGTGAAAAATGACTAAATCGCATAAAGTGCAAAAGTCTTAAATTGATAGCTAAAGGTGTTAAATAGTTAGAGAACTAAAATTTGGGGTCTTTAAAAGGAAAATAGACCCTTGGAAGAAGGCGTAGCCCGGCCATAGAGTCAATGAGGAGACAAAATTGCCAAAATTAGGTGAGTTGGTGACCAATTTTGACTAGATTAAAAATAAAATAAAGGGAAAAGATATCATCTTTTTCCCATCTTCTTCTCCATTGAATTTTTAGCAAAAATTAAGGGTTTGAGAACTTAAAATTTTAAGTAGCTTGAAGCACTCACAAGTAAGTGTTTTCCATACCCTTTGTTGATGATTTTTGTATTTTTATACCCTTGTAGCATGAGCTTTCAAATGAGGGGTTTATCTTGCAAAATGGTTGAAGGTCTAGGGTTTTTCCATGAGATCATTTAGGGTGTTTTCTGAAATTTTATGAAAGAATATGAGTCTTAGTTGTGTAATAGACAACTTTTGTGAAAGGTGTTACCATGAAAACACCTAAAGGGACTATTTTGCACAAGTTGTAAAATGAATGAAAAATGTGTGAAATAGAGAGAATTTGGGGTTGCTATAGGAGTAAAAAGAGTTCAACTAGGCTTAATATGCAAAGAAATTCGATAAAAATCGATTTTCGAGCATAGAGGTAAAATGGTCATTATGCCAAAGTCTAGGGGCAAAATGGTCATTTTACCGAAGATGTGAATTTTTAATTGCTTAAATTTTTTAGTGATTAAATGAGTGCGTTTTGCTATTATAGATCAAGAAATACCGAATTCGAGCCTAGACCGGGGGAAAGCCAAGCAAATCGACTAAATTGACTAGTCGCCACATTTTGTAATTCGAGATAAGTTGTATGTAAATAATACAACTACATTGTTAATGTATGTATTGAATTGTATTGAGTTAATATAACGTGAATTGTTTGGTTGTGAAATTGAGAATGTATAATGATAATTGAGATAGAGGAAATTCCGTTGTAACCTTAAGAAGTAAATCAGATATTCATGCTATGACGTTTAGGTCATTTGTTTGTGAGCTAGTATAAGACATGTTTGGGACATGCATCGGCCACATTACGAGAGCTAGTGTAAGACCATGTCTGGGAAATAGTATCGGTATTGAGACAAGAGCTAGTGTAAGACATGTCTGGGATATGCATCAGCTACGAGATAATAGTCAGTGTAATACCATGTCTGGGACATGGCATCGACTTGAGATATGAGCCAGTGTAAGACCATGTTTGGGACATGGCATTGGAACTTTACCCACGTTTGAGGCTTAATGAATATCTGGTAGTATTCCAAATAGTTCAACGGTGAACGTTATGTTCTTAAGCTAATGAGGAAAGTATAACCGTGTGGTGAATGGTACAGGTACCTAATTGGTACGTATAAGATATGAGATCAGTATATATAATTGGTAACTTGTATGGATGGTATTGAGTAAGTTACACTTATGCCTATTTTGGTGTTATGAGCATGTTGATTACGGATAAATTGTTGTTGTATACTTATTTATATACAACTTACTAAGCTTTATGCTTATTCCTTTTCCTTTTCATTTCCTTACAATGCTGCCTAACTAGCTTAAGGATTCCAGAAGTCAGAGATATCAATTACACTATCAACCGAAGCATTCAGTATAGTTGGATTTATATTCTTGAATATGGCATGTATAGGACTTAGACTTTATTATTTTGTGTCTTTGAGAATTGGACAAATGTGTTGGCTTGGGTTGGAAACCCTTTAATTTGTATTAAGCTTTGAATAATAATTAATATTCATTTTGAATTTATAAAAGATGCGTTACCATGGTTAAATGAATGTCTATTGTGGTTGAATTGGTTATATGAATTATGCTTGTGTTGGTATTGGTTGGTATGTGTATGAAACTAGGTATATAAGGGAGACAATGAGGCTTGGTAAATAGCCTTATATTGTCCATACGGGTAGGCACACGGGCGTGTGTCTAGGCTGCATGTGACACACGGCCTGCTCCATGGGTGTGTGGTCCAGCCGTGTGTCCCCTGTACGTAAAAATTTCAAGTCAGAATGTATGGTAATAAACACACGGGTAGAGACATGGCCCTGTGTCTTAGCCGTATGGAGGGCACGGCCTAGCGCACGGGTGTGTGCCTTGACCGTGTGACATCATGAGTATGCTGACGTCAGAAACAGAATGCCCATGTTTTTGCGCACGGGCTAGAACACGGACATGTCATGGCCGTGTGAAGGATACGGGTGTGTCATGGCAGTGTGAGGGACACGGGCGTGTCGTGGCCGTGTGAAGGACACGGGCCAATGACATGGGCATGTGTCTGGCCGTGTGAAAACCCCTGTAGGTGTAAATTAGAAATTAATTCTACATGGGTGTAGGATACGGGCGTGTTCCAGAGGGCTTAGGCCGTGTGAGTCACACGGGCCATCAGCACGACTATGTCAAAATGGTCATACGGGCGTGTTACCCTTCCACACGAGAACATGCCCGTGTGTCCTTATGTTAAGTGACATTTCTCTATAGTTGGCAAAAGGTCCTGAAATGGTCCTGAATGATTTACGATGTGTGCTTTAGGCTTCGTAAGCCCATATTCAGGATATGTTGATAAGTTTTAAAATTGAACAGAGTTTCGGTAACTCAGAATGAATGAAAGCTTGAGTTTAAAGTTGGGTAACGCCTTGTATTCCATCATAGTATGAGATTCGGGTATAGGGTGTTACAGGAGCAAACATGTTTATATAAATATCTTTGTACGCAAAAGAAAGTTGATTTCTGAGCTGGAAAAGGTTCAAAAAGTCCTTGAGGTTCGCTCCTATCAATCACTTCATAGATGGAAGTACGAACTGCGACAGGAAATTGAGGAAGTTTTAGCTCATGGGAAGTTGTTATGGTTTCAAAAATCCAGAGCAGAATGGTTAAAAGATGGGGATAGGAATACATCCTATTTTCATAGTTGTACATTGGCAAGATGGAAGCAGAATAAAGTTGAGAGTCTTCTGGTGGCTAATAAATGGTGTTTTGAGGAGGATGTGTTGAAACAGCATGTGGTGTAATTCTTGAAGGAACTTTATACCATGGACTATGTGACTAGTAGTGTTTTCCCTTGTCGAGGTAAATTTCATATGTTTTCCTGTGATATGACAAGGGCTCTTATTTCAGTGGTTTCGGATGAGGAAATACATAGAATAGTGTTTAAAGGCCCCTAATGTGGATGGGTTTTAGGCTAGTTTCTTTCAGACTCAATGGGAGATTATGAGATCGTCAGTGTGTTCTTTTGTGAGACACAGTTTGGGTAGGGTGCGATTGGATCTGAAATTGAACAGAACGTTACTAGTTTTTATCATGAAGACACTGAATCCGGAGAGAATTAATCAATTTTGGCATATAATCTTGTGTTCAGTGTTGTATAAGATTCTTATGAAGATGATTGTTAACAGGCTGTTACCTTTAATGGTGAAATTGATAAGTCAGAACCAATTAAGCTTTATTTCAGATAGAGTTGTTGTTGATAATATTATAGTGGCGCAAGAAGTGGTGCACTCTTTGAGGAACTTTCGAAGAAACAAATATGGTATGATCATGAAGATAGACCTCGAAGAGGCTTATGATAGAATCAGCTGGGATTTCCTACGAGATACTTTGTTAATGGCAGGAATTCTTGAGCAATTAATTAATGTCATATTGCATTGTGTTTCTTCTACTTCACTCTAGGTATTATGGAATGGGACTCTTACTGATGTTTTCCACCCGTCACATGGTATAAGGAAGGGTAACCCTTTATCGCTCTATCTTTTTGTCCTTCGCATGAAAAGGCATGAGCACCTTGTTGATGAGGCGACCATGAATTGTAGTTGGAAACCTTTGTTCCTCTTAAGAAGAGGGCTCGCTTTGTCTTATATATTTTTTTTGTTGATAACCTTATGTTGTTCTGTGAAGCTAGTAGGGATCAAGTTGTTGTGGTGAGTAATATATCAGAAAATTTCTATTACTTTTCTAGGCAGAAGGTTAACAAGTCCAAGTCACAGGTGTTTTTCTCCCCTAATATTCCTAGTTCAGTAATTGAGGTGATTTGCAAGAGTGTGGGATTCAGCTGAGTGGGTGGCCTTGGATGTTACCTTAATATGCCATTGTTTTATAATAGAGTTACTGAACTTTCGAATTTATTGTAAGCAAGGCTAGGCAAAAACTACCTGGATGGGATGCGAGAAAACTTTCGCTAGCAGGACGAATAACTTTGGTTCGATCAGTTCTTCTTTCTATTCCTAACTACTTTATGTTTACTATTTGGGCGCCTCTCTCTGTATGCAATGAAATGGAGAGACTTGCTCATAATTTCATATAGGGAACAACTAATAATACAAGGAAAATTGTGCTTATTTCTTGGGAAGATTGTTGTCAACCTTTGGATAGTGGTGGATTAGGTTTGCAGAAGTTATGTGATTAGAACAAAATTTTTTAATAAATTTTGGTTACCGTCTGCTTGCGAATACCAAGTCTTTATAGGTTTAGGTGTTAAGGAAGAAATATAATATACAAGGGGCGCTTCCAACCTCTATCTCTCAAAGCAATTGTTCATTCATATGGAAGTCATTAACACGGGTTTGGCCAAAAGTTATGAGTAATGGTTTTTTGTCAATTGGCAATGGCCGTATGATGAATTTTTGAAATGATGTATGGGTTAGGCAGATAGGTCCCTTACGAGATATTATTGGAGGATCAGATCAACCTGATAATACATTGCGCGTTTGTGACTTAGTGACTGAAAATGGTCTTTGAGATTGGGATTGTCTTACTAATCTCGTTCCACGCCCTATTATTCAACAAATCACAGTGATCATACCTCTATTTGATGTTGTAGGACAAGATTGCTTGGCTTGGAAATGGATGGGAAATGATGGTTTCTCATCATCTGCGACTTATAAGAATCTCTTTAGTCGAGTTTCTGATGATGTTGTTATATGGAAGATGATTTGGAGAGTTTCGGTGCCTCAAAGGGTACGTGTTTTCTTATGGCTTTTATGGCATGATATATTGTTGACAAATAATGAGAGAAGACGTAGGCATATGATAGATGATGGTATTTGTCCTTTATGTATTGATAGTTTGGATACAAGGATTCATGCTTTTCGGGATTGCGCTTTTGCTAAGACTGTATGGTGAATAGTGGTTCCCTGACAAGCCCATAATATATATATATTTTTTAATGAAGGAAGTGTTAGTTTGGAACTTACAAGATAAGGGTAATCTTTACTATGAAGAAATGGAGTGGCAAACAGTGTTCGTAATCTTGTGTTGGCTACTTTAGAATAATAGAAATGAGTGTGTGTTCTCTAATAGTCATAGAAATATCAGGGCTATTGTGGATATCTGCTATATGTAGGCTATGAGTTATCGGGATTTAGATGTGCAGAGGAAATCTTTGGGGACTATGGGGAGTCTTTCGAGTTGGACTCCTCCTGTAATGGGTTGGATAAAACTCAATTCAGACGGGGTTGTGTCGAATTTGGAACAAAGGGCTTTTATTGGGGGTTTTCTTAGAAATTCAAATGCAAATTAGTTATGGGGCTGTGCGATGAGTTTTGGTAACGAGTCAGTCTTTAAAGTAGAAATAAGAGCGATGTTGGAAGAATTATTCTTAGCTTGGAATAAAGGGTTTCAGAAAGTTGAAGTTGAGTGTGATAATACTTTGTTGGTTGAATTACTTTTTTCTGGTGGAAAAGCTAGTAGTAGTTAAGTAGAACTGTGATTGTTACATCAAACTTTGCATCAGAAATGAGAGATTCGTATCTAACATATCTTGAGAACTCTTAATGGTGTTGCTGATCACATGACTAAATATGCTGATACATGTAGTTCTTTGATGCATTTATTTATATCCCCACATGCTTCAGTCATGAACTTGTTGGGAAGAGATCGCAACATGTCTATTTCCTCTTGATTATGGTTTTATCTAATGAATTCTCTTAATGTTGTCCTTTTCTACCAAAAAAATTCACATTATATGATTATAAAAAAACAATTACGAGGTAATGAAAAAAACAACTACCATATGAATAGATAACCCTAAAATTTTTTTAAAAAGTTGCTCTATTGGTCTGTTAACTTTCTTTCTCTAGCATATGTCATCAATGGTGACTGATGATGTTGGTGGTGCTCCTTCGAATGGGGATCACACTACCAAAAAAGCCAAAGTCAAAAGGATAGATGTGGATATGAATAGTGATGTGATTATCTACTCGAATGGCAAAATGTCTATTGACCCCCCTCCAACACTAGTGGTGTCTTGGAAAGGCAAAATGGTGGGAAATGGTTCTTCTGGTCATAGATGAGATGAAGATATAGAGTTTTTAGATAGGTGATATCTTGAAATCTATCGTTAATAGGTTACCTGCAATCACCTTCTCTGAAAGAATCCAATTTTTTTTGGTAAGAGAGATGGTGAACACCGTGGTGGTTAAATTACTGGGTTCAACTTCTTGGTTTGCTAGGACTTATTTACAAACAGAAAATTTTGGAAGAAATCGACAGGTTGATTTTCAAAGTTGTCAAGCTTGATTTTCAAACTGATAGTGGTGTGAAAGGGAAATTTGCTAGATTGGTCGTGTTTCTTGACATGGGAAAACCTCTCATTTCTAAAATCTTTGTGGATGGTAAGTTACAAAAAGTTGAATTTGAATCGTTACCAACCATTTGTTTTTCATGTGGCAGATTCAGGCATGTGAAAGAGGGATGGCCGACTATTGGTTTCAAATCCGTAAATGGGGTGACAGTTTCTTCACCGTTGGTGAGCTTATCAGAAAAGGAGATGTCAGAAGAGACACCAGAATCCTTTGGTCCTTGGATGCTAGTTGAGAAAAAATCAAGGAAAAATTTGAGGGTAAATCAAAGTCAAACCACATCTAAACTGGTGTTAAATGGGGAAGATTAACGATTTGTGGGCTTGAATTTGGTTAGTGACAAATTGCATGGAACAACATTTGTAGAGGCGACAATTTAAGAGATTACCTTTCATAAAGGAGAATTCTTTAAAGAAAAGGGAAGGGCTCATCAAATTTGGGGGCAGTTAAAATTTTGCTTGGGTCTAGAATAGAACAAGGAAAGAAACGTGAGTTGGGTCCGGTTAATTCGGCTGGAAATAAGGTTGATCGTGGGTCCATTTTAGTTGACAACACTAGGGCTAGTTTGGGAGAATTGAGTCAACCTAATTTGAAGGGAAATGGTGAGCCTATTTTAAAGGAGGCTATGGGCTATACCCAGTTAAATAAGGTTGGTTTCGGTAGCCTACAAACTGGCTCTATAAGATTAAATACCCAAGCTGCTTGGGTTGAGGAAAACATGATAGGCTCTCCTTTGAATGTCGAAACAAACAGTGGGATGAAATTAATCTCAACTAGGCAACAAGAGGTCCCACCTACATAATTGGTCAATGTGCAAAATGGGACTGGAGCACACAATAATTAGGTTCGGCCTTTTACATCTATAAAATCCAATGCTTTTGACTCTATTACTTCCTATTCTGTTTTAGATTTCGTTTCAAGGGGTAAAGCATCCATGTCACCTGGAAATTTTGAAAGTATTAAATTAGTTTAAACCCAACATCTGAAGGACCCAAAGGAGTAGTGGTACAAATAACTGACAATGTTCTAGACCTCAGGAAACATTCTACGATAACATTCAAAAATAACTCACACTTAAATAAAAAAGGTTTTATGGTTAAAAAAATATAGACACCATGGGTGTTGGTTCTTCAGGCCTTAAGGATAAAAAATTGGAGGTAGAGAAAGCAATAGGTGTAGTGGTCAGAAATCGTTTAATGCTTTACGGGGTTATAGGAGTCAGTTCAAATCTTCCAGGAATACTTGAGTACCTTTAGCAAAATTCATAGAGGCAGTGGCGGAACTTCTATCGATCCAAGTCTCCAATGAAGCGGCGGAGGTTGCACTGGAAGTACCATATTCGATTGTGGAAGGGTTAACTGTCTCACGACAGTAAGAATATGTTTTTTTTCCATTTTCTTATTTATTAATTTATGAATTTTAAGATTTTTTCTTGGAATTTCCAGGGTTGTGCCAACATTAAATTCCCTTGAGTTTTTCATGAATATAATATGGAATATAAGCCAAATATTATTGGTTTGCTTGAGCCAAGAGTGAATGGTACCAAAGCAGACACTATTATCACTAAATTAGGTTTCTAGTAATCACACCGTGTGGAGGCAGTTGGATATTCAGGAGGTATTTGGATAGGGTGGAAAGATTCAGTTCGAGTGGAGGTGATTCATAGTTACCTTCAGTTTGTTCTGACTTGAGTTTGGCCTCCAGCGTCCTCAAAACTGGTTTTAATTTCTTTCATGTATGGGAGCCTTAATTGGTAGAAGCGTTAAGATCTTAGAAGGTATTTGGGTTCATCAATTTTGTCAAGTCATACTCCATGGGTTGCTATTAGTCATTACAACGCAATCCTCTCCCCTATTGAGAAAAAATGGCTTTTCTAACGGAAGGATATGTCCCCATTTTGGTGATTTTTTAGATATGGTGGAGCTTCACGATTCAGGCTTCGAGGGCCTCCGTTTACATGACACAGGGGTGGCCTTTTTGAGAGGTTAGATCGCGTGTTTACTAATGAAGCTTGGGTCCATAATTTTCTGGCTTGTTCGTTTACTCACCTTCCAAAGATCAAGTCTAATCATAGACCCCTTCTCCTCTCCCTTTTCTCGGAGTTACCTTACCTAGAAGTCGTCCCTTTCGGTTTCTGGCTGGATGGGCCGAACATCCTGATTTTGGGAATTTTGTGGGTGATAATTGGAAGTTTAGCAAAAGTATGTCCGATATTTTAGCTAAGCTTACTGATAATTTAAAGGAGTGGAATAATTTAGTTTATAGTCAGATTACTAATCGTAAGAGATACCTGATTAAGAAATTGACCGTCATTTAGAGGAAAATAGATCTTTTTAGTTTGAACCGTCTAACTGAAGAAGAGTTGAGGATCAAAAAATTATTGAAGAATGTCATCATGAGAAACTTCTCTGGAAACAAAAAAAAAGATGCAACTGGTTAAAATTTAACGATCATAACACGAAGTTTTTTCACAACTGAACTCTCCAAAGAAGGAAAAATAATTGTATAACTGCTATTCACAACTTTAGAGGAGATTGGATTTATGATCCAAAATCCATTGAGGCTGAGGCGAATGATTTCTTTCAAAAGTTGTATGGGAAGGATCTTGGGACTATGGGAAATCTACCCCCAAGTATTTTTCCTTAGCTTAATCCTACTGACATTTGATTTTTTGGGAAAATAGGTCACGTATGATGAGATTAAGGATGCGCTATTTGACATAGCTCCCCTTAAAGCACTAGAGAGCGATGATTTTCATGCCCTTTTCTTCCAAAAGCAGTAGGATACAATTGGGGGAGTTGTCTGTGATTGGGTTAAAAAGGTATTGAATTGAGGTATTATTGATCATGATTTAAATAATACCATGATTGTACTTATACCCATGGTGTTAAATCCGGAGAGCTTTTCCCAGTTTCGTCCAATTAATGTTTGCTCCTTGTTGTACAAGCTGGTCATGAAGGTAAATTGCCAACAGGTTTAAATATATTTTTCCTAAAATTATTGCACAGGAACAAGCTGAGTTCATTGTAGGTAGGAACATCATTGATAACGTTATTATTTCATAAGAGGTAATTCATTCTATGAGAAGCCAAAACAAAAGAAAGTGGATGACGATCAAAACAGACTTGGAAAAATCCTATGATAGACTGAGATAGGATTTCATCAGCACTTCTCTTAAGGTGGTAGGTATCCCAGATTATCTCTGAAATGTTATTATGTCATCTATTTCTAATTCTACCATGCAAGTTATGTGGAATGGAGTTTCATTTTCGAAGTTTAGACCTGTAAGGGGAATTCGTTAGGGGTGCTCGCTTTCTCTTTACCTATTTGTACTGTGTATGGAGTGGTTTGGCAATTCTTTTCAATTGGCGATTTCTGTTGGCAAGTGGACTCTTATACACCTTTCTCGATTCGTATTGGCTCTCTAACACTTGTTATTTGCTGATGATTTAGTTCTCTTCAGCAAGGCAGACTTGAAGCATGGTAGGGTACTTAATAAAATTTAGGAAAAAAATTGTAAGTTTTCTGGCCATAAAATCAATGCTAAGAAGACTAACATTTTCTTCACTACATGAGTGAATGAGTCTATAGGAAGACTAACATTTTGTTCTCTAAACAAACGGATGAGTCTATCACTGACTTCATGAGTAATCTATTTTGATTTCAAAAAGTGCAAGATATTAGACACTATTTAGGAGTCCTCCTATTCCATCAGAGGGTTATGAAGAGCACTATATATTTTGTGATGGAAACGGTACATAGGAAGTTACAGAGTTAGGATACCAAGCAACTTTTTTAAGCAAGTCGAGTTACTCTAGCATAGTTGGGTCTTCTTTCCATTCCTAGCTACTTCATGCAATCCATGATGATACATAAGAAAATCTATGATGAGATTGAAAGCTCGGTGAAATGTTTTATTTGGGGCTATTCAGACAGTAAAAAAAAGATGTCTCTCGTGGGATGGGATTCTATCTGTCAACCTAAATGGTGTGGTGGACTTGGGATGAGGAAGCTTTGTGATCAGAATATCTTATTTTCTTTTGAAATTAGGGTTTCTCATCATCTCTGTTAATGAGGCTTTATGGGTCCATGTAGTCAGGTTGAAGTATTAGATGACTGAAGATCTACTAAATTGTATTTCCTGGGATAGAAGTTCTTTTCTTTGAAGATCTTTCTCTAAAGTTCAACCGCTTTTACGAGAGAACTTAATCTGGGCTGTTGGTGATGGTAATAAAATCAATTTTTTGGAAGACAATTGGATTCTTTGTGTAGGACCATTGATCTTGCATTCTGGTGCTAGTGCTAATCTTATCTCTGATTGTTGTCTCACTGAAATGGTCTCAGAGGATGGATCATGGAACCTTGAATTGTTATGGGTTTGGTTTTCAAATAATCTGATTCAATGTATTATGGAGATCCCTTGGAAATACAAAAATTTATATACTTTTTCATACCCAGTTTTACTTAAATTCATGCAAATCCGGTTAAATTCTTGTCGAAAAATAATTAAATTTTATAAAATAATTAAATCATATTAAAAATATGAGCATGGTGAATTTATTTATTTTTATACTTAATTTTGATTAATTTTGACTATTTTCGATAGATTCGCGCAAATGGTGAAAATTGGCTCGGTTGACATTACTAAAAGCACAAAACTGAGAAGCAATTTGAAGTATCGAGGCACTTTAATTTCCAGCCTAAGACGGTCCAGAAATGTGTATTAAGTCATAATTTAATTAATTTTAACTTATTCCCCATTTAATGTGGGTCAAATTAATTATTTTTAATTAATTATAGAGAAAGGGTCCAGTTGAACCGCACTGGTCGAGCTAAATTGAGTGAACCAAACCAGCCACTAAATGGGCAGCCCAGAACCGTCCATATGCTGACCCAAATTAGCATTTTAGCTGATTAAATATGCTTGCAAAAAGGCCCTCAAAAGACTTCTAAATTGCATTCAAACCCCACATTAAATTATGGCTTTGTAGATTTGCCCCAAGCTTAAAATAGCAAAGTTGAAACTCTCAACTTTTCCATGTGTGTGGCCGGCCAAGGGAGGTCTCTCTGGCTGCTGGAATTTGCTATTTTTAGCAGCCACAATCAGCTATAAAAGCAATCCCTTGCTGATCATTCAAGGCATCAGTCACTTCACATCATTCTCCCATTCCCTCTCTCACTTTTCTCTCATTTTTTTCCATTCTATTCCCTCTTGTTCAAGTGCCAATTTCTTCTCTTGGGAAAGAGGCTTCTATTAGCCATTTTGGAGCAGAAATTAGGTGTTCATAGGCCACCTTAATAGCCAAGGCCAACGAAGAATGAAGAACGGAGCAACTAGTCAAGCCAAGGAGAAACACAGGATTTGCCTTTTGTTCCCTAACTCTTTAATTTTTGTTGTTGTTTTGACGAACATGTTTATGAATATTTATGCTATTGAAATAGATATCTTAATCAATTCAGCTTAAAGTATGTTTGTGTTGGGTTGATTATATTCTGTCTGCTTGAATTGTTAAAATGATGTTTATGCTGTTATAGGCCTCGGTAAATTTCTTGGTTAAGTAAAATCATGCCTAAGTTATTCTTGCGTTACGACCGTGAGGTAACTAATGAATTAATTATTTAAATGGATTGAAATTGTAATTAATTGACACAGTACTTAATCAGTGCATGTTTATTCTTCTATGGTAGCTGAAGGGTAAATTAGCAATGTATCTGGCGATATTATTGCCTTGCATAACTTGCAAGATTATTGTGATTAAATTGTTTCAAGGTAGGGATGCCTTGTTACTTCACAAGGTCTTTTATATGCTTATTAGATTTAATTAATCGTTTGAATTGACATAGGGATATGCAAGAGATTGGTTCAATTTAATGAGTATGCATGTGCAATAACATGTTTGCTTGCTAGAATCTGTTTAGTCGGTTGAATTGACATAGGGATATGTCAAGAGATGAATGGATTTTTATTTGTAAATTTGTTCATGAGTTAGCAATTACCGGGTTGCTGTGAATTTATTCGTAATAGTGTAAACATGAGTTTAATAATTCTAAGTTAAAGAAATATGATTAATCCAACACAAGTATGTTACCTTGATTAAATCTTATTTGAAATCGTGCATTAGAACTCCTTTGTTTTATTTTTAATCATTTACTTAGTTTTTAAATAGTTTTTGACCATCTTTTAAAGCCAAATTATTTTTACCTCACTAAAGTGTTTTACAATTAATTTCATAAATAATTCTTTTACAGTCCCTGTGGGTACGATAACTCGACATTTACTTGTCACTTTATTACTTGTTGCGATTGTGTACACTTGCACATTTTTTTCCGTTGTTCCAAGTTTTTGGTGCCGTTGCCGGGGACTGTTTCAAAAAGTCTTTATTTGTGAATTTTTTAGTTTTACATTTCGGTTTATTTTTCAGTTTAATTTTTAACTTAATTAATTTTTTTGTGATTATTTCAGGTGTTTATAAGTATTGACTGAATTATTGACCTACTCCCTGTAGACACTGAGATTGAACGAACTTTTCGACAGCGAAGAAGACAAGCGAACCAGAGAAGGACTGAAGGAATGAATTTTGAGAATATAAATCAAGGAAATGGAGCAAACCTTGCTCAAAATCCTATCCTTATTACTGATGATAGGGATAGATCCTTGAGTCAGTATGCAGTGCCTGTTTTTAATGATTTTAATCCGGGTATTAGGAGACCCAAAATCGAGGCACAACAATTTGAGTTGAAGCCAGTCATGTTCCGGATGCTTCAGACAGTGGGCCAATTCAGTGGAATGCTTACAGAAGATCCTCATCTTCATTTAAGACTATTTATGGAGGTGAGCGACTCTTTCAAATTAGCCGGAGTTTTCAAAGATGCATTACGATTGAAGCTGTTCCCGTACTCACTAAGGGACAGAGCTCGTGCCTGGTTGAATTCATTGCCACAAAACTCAATTTCTACATGGCAAGAGTTAGCCGAAAGATTCCTCATGAAGTATTTCCTGCCTAGTAAGAATGCTAAGTTGAGGAACGAGATCACTGCTTTCCAACAAATGGATGATGAGTCCTTGTTTGAGGCATAAGAATGATACAAAAAGCTATTATGGAAATGCCCTCATCATGGAATCCCACATTGCATCCAACTTGAGACATTTTATAATGGTTTTAATGCTCACTCGAGGATGGTAGTGGACGCTTCTGCTAACGGTGCTTGTAACACCCCTATGACCCGTGTCCGTCGCCGGAATGGGTTATGAAGAATTATTAATCCGAATTTCAACAGTAGTACATACACCTTTGCCTAATTCAATTAGCAGTTATACTTATAGCCAACACCATCAAAGATAGAAATTCAACTTATAACGATATTCATAAGTTGCCATATTCACATGGCAAATATATACAAAACATCTCAAAATAGCATTCACTTAAGTCTATTCTATACATGCCATACCAACACCAAAATATAGCAGTACCAAAAAAAAATAGATAGTGTGACGAGTTGCTGACAATCCTCTCCCCGAGCAGGTAACTGGAATCAACAATCTATAAACAGAGAAATATAGTAAACGGAGTAAGCTTTCATAAGCTTAGTAAGTTTTAAGTAATACTACAGATAAACTCAATTATACATCAATTATTCAATTTCTCAAAAGGTCATTTCTTATATACTTATTATCATTGACTGAATATTCACAAGCATATAATGCATACTTAGCATTCTAATTTCACTCAAACCGAATTCATATGGCATAAATAAATCGAACATTTCCACGTACCTTCGCACTGTGACCGAATATATCATAATCATAGATATAAACATAACATGTATTCACATATGTATCAAACTATACTCTTATGGTTCAATTTAATCATACTCTTATATAAATACATCATACGTACCTTGCCAACTTAACGTATTGAATGAATTCATTCGTCGTTCTAACATGAGGTATTTTAGTTTTAGACTTTTATTAATTCACCGGCATTCAGCCTGCTAGGTTTTAAAAACCCGAATTTATTCACCGGCATTTTGCCTGCTAGGCTCGAGGCCTGAAAAATATCTCACCGGCATTATAGCCTGCTAGGCTCAAAGGCCCGAATAATGTCTCACCAGTATTATAGCCTGCTAGGCTCCAAGGCCCGAATAATACTGTACAACATTCAAATCAACAAGTTTTATACAACACCATCACACCTATTTAGGTATAATCATCATTTAAATAAATCATTCTATACCTCATTCACTTTTATCACATTTCATCACTCACGATTAAATACATAATAGTTTACACGTAAAATCTTTCTCATTTTCATCTAACACTACCATTTGAGCATGAAATCATATCACTTTTTTTTTTACTTCCAATACAAATTTCCGTTCGGCCATGTACATAATTAACAAGTAGCACTAAATTCTCATAATCAGTCATGTCATTTTCGAATAATATTATATGTATAAGTACTTAAAACTTACCTCGAATATTTTCGAACAGTCTCGGATAGGCTATTCTACTACTTTCTCTTTTCCCTTATCCGAATTTGCCCCTCTATGCTCTTGAGCTTAAATTCAACAATTTTAAACTAGTCATTATTCGACTGTTCAAGCATTACTTCAAAAACATAATATATATACATATTCGATTTTCACACATATAGATCATAGTAAGTTTATGAGAAAACAATAAGCAACTCATTAACAATTTTTTTTATCATTGTTTACCACATAATCACAATTTCACTATAAGCTGTCTTCCTGAGCAACAGTCACTAAATTATTTATAACTGGAGGTACGAAACTCCAAATCAATTACCGTAAAATTTCCCTGAAAATAGACTCATATATCTCTTATCCCTAAAATTTTCATAATTTTTAGTTTAGCCAATCAATACCATATTTTTCTTAAAGTTTCCCCTGTTTCACTATTTGACTAATCTGACCACCCTTTACTACGAATCAAATTTCCAACTGTACAAAAGTCAAAATATGTTCTCGTTGATTTCATTTGAAACTAGACTCATTAAGCTTTAATTACATAATTTAGTCAGCTTCTAACTCCACTCCCACAATTTATGGTGATTTTTCAATTTCACGTTACAGCTGCTGTCCCAAGCAAATTTACTACAATTTACTCCTTGCATTCATATTAACTTAGTGATATACATAAAAATCCATATAACCGATTGTACATGTATTCATGGTATATATGTATTTTATGACTACATCCTTAATATAAGTCTAATGTAAACTTTGCCATTTATATTCGGCCATCTCAAAACATAAATACGTACATGATATACACTTACTCATATACCAAAAATATACTTAACCTTAATGAAACAAAACACATTACTTAGTCACTTAAACTAATCACAACCCACATACGATATTGATCACTTAATAAAATAAAAATCATATTTACTTAACCAATACACTTCTAATCATTATTATTTATCACTTTATATAATGTTATCAAAATGGGTTAATTACACATTAATATACCATCATAGCCGAACATAATGTTTTCACCTATGCATCAACATTATTCACATTCCATTTCTTACATTATTTAAAATCATACCATTAGAATTCATGTATAATACCGAACCTTTAGATATTCAAACTTTTACCTTATTCTTTTCAAATCATCTAAACGGTAATACTTACCTTCTAGCATTTAAATACAAAACATTTGTGCAAGTAACTAAGCAAATCCAATTTCGGCTATTACACATATAAATACTACCAAATTAAATTCTTAACTAGTTCAAACTTCTCTCATCAACATTTATTCATCAAAACATAAAGAAAGTAATCAAATCTCTTCACTATCAACCATGGCCGAATGCTTCATTCACCACCAAAATCCAAAATTTTAACATGGGCTAAGTAAAGAACTTAGTAACTAACTTAAAATAAGCTAAAATTTGAAAATCTAACATGAATTACTAACCTTGTTTTGAGCTTAAGATCGTCGAATGCTATATCCCCCTTTCTTCTTTAACATTCGGCTCCTAAGGAAGAAGATGAAAACCAATATTTTGTTTTTTTCTTTTGCTTTTTCTATTACTCTTTCTTATTTTACTTAATTTTTTTTATTTCATAAATTAAACCATTATCATATAATATTATTATACAACACATATTTTGCTTACCATCATTGTCATCGCCGGCCACTACTACTAAAGTGGGGTATTAGACATGCAAACCCATTTATTTACACTATCAATTATTTGGCCACTACAAAAATAACCTATCATATTTCAAAATGTCTCATATAAGTCCTATTTAATAAATTTCACATGCAAATGACAAAATTAAAGCATGAAACTTTCACACATACATTTACACATATAATAAACATAGAATATATCGGTTAATTATTTTTGTGACTCGATTTTGTGGTCCCGAAACCACTTTTCAACTAGGGTCAAATTAGGGCTGTCACAGTGCTCTCCTTTCTAAGTCCTATAATGAGGCTTACGAAATCATCGAGACGATCGCCAGTAACAATTATCAATGGCCAACCAATCGAGCCACGTCAGGAAGACGAGTCGCTAGAATACATGAAGTGGACGCTCTCACTTCACTCACATATCACGTATCTTCAATATCCTCAATGCTTAAGAATCTTACCACTAATGGATCTAACAGTTTTGCAGCCTAACCACCTCACCAATTTGAGAGTATAGCCTGTGTTTATTGTGAGGAGGGGCATTTGTTCGAAGAATGTCCATCAAGTCTTGAATCCGTATATTACATGGGTAACCAGAACCAAAACTGAGGAAGGCAAGGACTGCAATCCAATTTCTATAACCTATCGTGGCGAAACCACCTAAATTTTTCCTAGAGCAACCAAGGGGCTAGAACCAGTAACAACTGCTCAACCTAGACTGACTCAGCCGCCTAGTTTTTCCCAACAAACTCAGAAACCAACTCAGGCCAAATCATCCAATAGGTTAGAGAATTTATTGAAGGCATACATGGTAAAAAATGATGCCACTCTAAGTAATTTGGATAATTAAATGGTCCATCTGGCTACTGAACTCAGGAATTGACTACAAGGTGTTTTACCTAGTGATACGGGGAATCCGAGGAATCCGAGGAAGGAGAATTGCAAAGCATTGACATTGAGGAGCGGAAAGACAGTAGAGCCCAACACTATCGAAGCTAAAAAGGAGCCAGCTGATGCTCAAGACTCAGAGGAAGTTCAACCGAGTGTTGAAATTCCAGTTTCACAAGAACCAAAATTTGCAAAACCCGAAAAGGTAATTCTAGAACCAAATAATTTTGATCAACTAACAAATCTGTTAGATGCAGAATTGCAGCAGAAAATGAATCAACCAATTCCAGTAAACAAACCACCACCACCCTACCCTCAAAGACTTCAGAAGCAGAAGCAAGAAATTCAATTCAAGAAATTTCTAGACGTACTCGAGCAACTTCACATCAACATCCCGTTGGTTGAAGCACTTGAACAAATTTTGTTATCCTAGACTTTGAAGCAGACAAAGAAGTACTAATTATCCTAGGAAGACCATTCATAGCAACCGGAAGACCCTTATTGATGTACATAAGGGCGAGCTTACGATGCGTGTTCAGGATGATCAGGTAACATTTAATTTTTTAAGTCTATGCGATTTCCTAACACAATTGATGATTGTTCTAGAGTATCCGACTTAGAGGATTCATTAGTAGAAAAGGAGCTCAACTATGTTGAGGTTCCGTTGGAACAAATTTTGACATCAGATCCTCCAAATGATGAAGAGGAGGATGAATACTTAGCTTTGTTAGAATCTAATCAAAGGGGATTTAATCCGTAATCCCATTTTGAATCTTTGGAGTTAGAGAAGAGGAAGTATGCCCAACCAAAAGCGTCAATCGAGGAACCACCTAAATTAGAACTCAAGGTATTACCTTCACATTTAAAATTCATTTATTTAGGTAACGCTTCTACTTTGCCTGTGATTGTTTCAGCAGAATTAACTACTGAGCAAGAAGAGAAACTCATCTTGGTGTTGAAACAATTCAAGAAGGCTATCAGATGGACCATAGCCGATATTCGTGGTATTAGTCCATCTGTATGCATGCACAAGATTATCCTGGAAGATGGAGAAAAAGGGACAATTGATGGACAACGAAGACTGAACCCCATTATGAAGGACATGGTGGAAAAGGAGATTATCAAGTGGTTGGATGCGGGTATCATTTATCCCATCTAAGATAGTTCGTGGGTATATTCGGTCTAGTGCGTGCCAAAAAAGGGAGGTATCACAGTCGTAGAGAACGAAAATAATGAGTTGATACCAACTAGAATAGTTACGGGATGGAGGATTTGCATTGATTACCGGAAATTGAACAAGGCGACTAGGAAAGATCACTTTCCTTTGCCATTCTTGGATCAGATGTTGGATAGACTCGTGGGGAGAGACTATTACTGTTTTCTCGATGGATACTCGGGGTATTGATATGTGATATTTGTGACAGGTTTTAAATATTTATAATGAATCGTTCTTGAAACTAACTATTATCACAATGAAGGCAAGTGTACCTATTAAACAGTAGTATAGCTTTAGCAAGACTAGATTATCGAACCCAAAGGAACTAAAAGTACTAGTATTAGCTTTCTTTGTATTATCTAGCCAAAGAATAATGGGGTTTGTTTTAACTAACTAATTAACTAAACTAAGAATTCACAGAAAATAGAATTGGGGGATTACTTTTGGAAAAATGATTGAATTAAGAGAATACCTAAGGAAAAATCCACCTAGACTTCACTTGTTATTTGACTCTGAATCAGACGATTTATTCTTTTGACTTGATCCATAGAAATCCCTAAGTTATATTATTATCCCTCTCGAGACTAACAATGTCTAAACTTAGGTTGAATAATTGAAATCTCTTTCTAATTAACACCCTAGGGTTGCATTAACTCAATCTATGGATCTCCTCATTAGGTTTCACCCTAATCCGGCAAAATCTTGTCACCCTATCTCTAGGTGCGCAATCAACTCCGCTTAATTATGACAAAAGTACTCTTAGACAGGGTTTATTCCTCCTCTGACTAAGAGCTTAACTTGGATCAATATCCTGGAATATCAAAACAAGAATTAAGAACACATAATTAAGAACAAGTTAAATATTTAACCTACAATTAAGATAATAATAACAAGATCTGTCTTAGGTTTCATTCCCCTTAGGTATTTAGGGCTTTCAGTTCATAACTAAAAAGTTAAACATCTCAAAAGAATAATGAATACAAAACATAATGAAAAACCTAAAACTCCTGAAGGGAAATTGAGGGGAGATCTTCAGTCTTGATGATGAATCCGGCTTCTGAGATGGATCAATCGACTTTCCTTGAACAATTCACTGCTTCCTCCTCTGTGACCTCCTTTTTCCTCCTCCTTTAGAGTGTATTTATAGGCTTTGGAATGCCTAAGAGCCCTCAAAATTGGCCTTTTCAGAATTAGACTAATCTTGGGCTCGGCAAGGACACGCCAGTCTGCGATTACTTCAGGCCGTGGTCGAGCCCATTAAATAGGCACGGGCATGTGGTCTACCCGTGTGAGTTGTGCTTCGATTCTGCCAAATTGACACGGCCGTGTGGTTTGCCCGTGTGAGGAAGTCTAGGCTGTGTTGATTTCGTACGTTGGCCCATTTTCTCTGTTTTTGGCCCATTTCTCGTTCCTTTCACTTTCTTATGCTCACCTAAGTATAAAACATGAAATTAAGGCATTAGGAGCATCGAATTCACCAATTTTACAGAAAAATTATCCATAAAATGTGCTAAGCATGAGATCAAAATATGTATAAATTACTCTTTATCAAATACCCCCACACTTAAGCATTTGCTTGTCCTCAAGCAAAATCCTCAACTCATAATCAAAATAAATTCTTCTCAACTTATAATTCCTATCAATGATGTCTCAAAATAATCTATAGGTAATCATACATTGAAAGTTCAACTGAAAGAACATCAAAGTTTCAAACATTCCAAGTTGAGCATTTTATCATGAAAACATAGGTGTCTCCCCTCGTCTAAGTAATTACCTTTGGTTCAAAATATCACAGAGTTTCACATCCTCACTAAAGATTCACTCAAATCACTCTAGGTGTTTAAGGACAATAAATGAAGCACTCAACAATCAATAATGAAAAGTCATTACCATAGGATTGCATGAAAATCAAATCTCCACAACTATATATTGAGATGAACATCAATCAAAAGGTCTTTAAAGGGTTGTAACGTGGCTTTGGTTAGAGGGTGTTGTCACAAGCTGAAAGAAAGGGTTAGAATCGAGATTGAATTGAAAAATTTCCTAACTAGAAAAATGACTAGTCATCAATTGTGTACAACAGAGCTTTTTCTCAGAATATGGAATTTAACTTCTTTAGCTCAGAAGATCACTACTGCTAATATGTATACATGTATTTTTTTTAAGAACAAGTCAAATTACAAAATAGAATAAAACATAGCTAAGCAACTATTCCAACTCAAATCTCGACAAAAATAGGGATCAAATTAGGGGATTTCAACAATAATGAGTTATAGGTTAATATTAGGGGTAAATCAATGAATGGTTTGTTAGGCTCAAAGGGGGTTCACTAGGGTTTAATTGTGAAGGTAGGCTTTTATAGAGTGAGTGGGTTAAACCTAAGTGCCTTTGTCATTCAAACGGTGTGGTCTTGACATGCATAATCAAGCAAGTTCTAGAATAACAATTCAATATTGACGCACTTATAATGAAAGTGAGCATGAAAGAAATAATAGATGCTCTAAAGGCTCAAGATCTCACAAAAATTATGGCTTTTTGATGTTTAAACTTGTGAATTCCAACTCAAGATAATACCTGGGAAAACAACCTAAAAGTTTTTAATTCTTCAAAAATCAACTTATCATGCTTGATTCCCTAATGTCTTAAAGCTTAAACAATCAATGCATAAATGCCTATGTTTTAATTTAAGATATATCAATAAAAATCAATAATCAATCAAAATTTATCCTAAACATGATATGAGAGCTTTTCAAGAGAACAAGGCAATCATTTAGGGATTTTTTGATAGTGAAATAAATACCCCCCACACTTAAGATGTATATTGCCCTATGTACAAAGATAGATAGATAGATTTATAATCATAAGATAGGGAGAGAAGTGAAACTTCCTGAATGATGAATGAATTCCTTGAACTGGAGTTTTGGAGAATAATTGGCATGAAAGTGGAGGAGGATACTTCGGTGGTGGTAAAGGTTCATTAGTCCATAAGTCCTTTCCTGGTGGAGTTTTTAGTTCCTATGCGAGGATGACCTTTGGTGCTCTTTCTGACTGTGATAAACTCAAGAACTCTTTAAGAGGTATACTGAAGCATAATTACTCGTAATGAAATAGCTGAAGAATAAAAATTGCAAAAACTCAGGATAAAATAGTATTAAAAAGACTTAAAAAATTAATTTTGAAATATAGAGATAAAAATAAAATAAAATAAATAATAGGTGTTTATAGAGAAATTGGGGCACACGGCCATGGGGCACACCCGTGTGCTCTAAGCTCAGCCTGTGCATTTCGTAATTTTTGAAATTAGGCGTATTGGTGTACACGACAGTGTCAATCTCTGTTCGCTTCTCCCACGCCCGTGTATGCAGTTACACGCCCGTGTTAAATTGGCAGTTTCTTCCACGGTTATGTTGCACGGTCGTGGCTACGTATTACATCCCGTGTTGGGGAAGAAATTTTTTCCCTATTTTCTCACGGCCGTATCGCACAGCCGTGTTGCATCCCGTGGTATGTGCACGGCCTATGGCACGCCTGTGTGCCTGGCTGTGTGGTTCTGAAAAGCCTGTGTTCAATGATTTGGTTAGCATGTTAGATTTTAAAAACTAAAATTTAAAGAAACTAATATTGTTAGTGCTCGGGTTACCTCCCGAGAAATGCTTATTTAAAGTTTAAGCTAGACTTTATCGTGTAAGTATACTTAAGGAGATTCGTGGAGCCGTAGCTCCTCCTTGTCATCTTTAAATTTCTCGTCGTTGTAAGGTTTGAGGTGATGTCCATTTACTTTGAAAGTACCTTACGATGGGTGGCTTATTTCTACGGTGCCGTATGGGAAAACTATTTTGACTATGAACAGACCTGACCATCGTGATTTAAGCTTCCCAGGGAACAATTTGAGTCTCGAGTTATATAATAGTACAATATCTCCAACTTCAAATTGTTTATTTTTTTTAACCAAGCATCATGGCGTCGTTTCGTTGCTTCCTTGTATAGTCTTGAATTTTCATATGTATAGGTTCGCCATTCGTCTAACTCGTTTAACTGCATCAACCTATTTTCACCTGCAAGTTTGGGATCAAAGTTTAGAAATTTTATAGCCTAGAATGCTTTGTGTTCTAACTCAAATGGTATATGACAACTTTTTCTATAAACGAGTTTGTATGGTGATGTTCCTATTGGGGTTTTAAAAGTAGTTCTATAAACCCATAATGCGTCATCTACTTTCATTGCCCAATCTTTCCTATTTAATCCTACCGTTTTTTCTAGGATACGTTTAAGTTCTCGATTTTCCACTTCGACTTGGCCACTAGTCTGAGGGTGGTAAGGGGTAGCTGTTCGGTGGTAAACTCCATATTTCTTGAGGGTCTTTTCAAATTGGGCGTTACAGAAATGAGTGCCCCTATCGCTTATGATTAATCTAGGTGTTCCAAATCGAGGGAAAAGTTTTTTAAGGAAACGTACCACTACTCTAGCATCATTTGTAGGCAGAGCTTGGCCTTTAACCCATTTAGACATATAATCGACAACCACTATGATGTATTTATTTCCAAATGAACTAGGGAATGGGCCCATGAAATCAATACCCCGAACATCAAATATTTCACATGAGAGCATATATGTCTGAGGCATTTCATCACAGTTAGAGATATTACCTGTCCTTTGGCATTTGTCACAAGAAATAACATACCTGTTGGCATCATTGAATAAGGTGGGCCAATAAAAACCTGATTCAAGTGTTTTACGTGCGATCTTATTTCCACCGTAATGTCCTCCAGCTGGTCTTGAGTGGCAATATTCCAAAATTTTTAATGCTTCTGTTCTTGTAACGCATTGTCGAATGACTTGATCTGCATATATACGGAAAAGAAAACGATCTTCCCAAAAGTAGTTTTTTACATCAGTAAAGAATCGTTTCTTTTGCTGATGTGTCAGCCCTTTTGGGATAACGTTAGCGGTTAAAAAATTCACGATGTCTGCAAACCAAGGTACCTTCGAGTCAGAAATAGCAAAAAATTGTTCTTTAGGGAACAAATCATTTATTTCCACTTCATCTAGCTCTTTAGTACTTGAATTTTCTAGCCTGGATAAATGATTAGCTGCGAGATTTTTGGCTCCTTTCTTATCTTAAATTTCCTAGTCAAATTCCTGCAATAACAAAATCTATCAAATGAGTCGAGGTTTTGCATCAGCCTTAGTTAACAGGTAGCGAAGGAACACTTTAGATAATATTAGATATGGCCTAAATTTATCGAATGTAAAAACCACAGCTAACAATTCTTTCTCCGTGGTGGTGTAGTTCTCCTGTGCGGCTGTCAAAGTTTTGCTAGCATAATAAATTGGTTGAAAGTGATTGTCCCTTCGCTGTCCCAAAACTGCACCTACTACAAAGTCACTCACATCACACATTAGTTCAAAAGGTAAATTTCAATCAGGTGCTATTATAATTGGAGCATTAATCAATTTATCCTTTAGAGTATTCAATGCTTCTAAACATTCCTGATCAAAATTAAAGAGCATATCATTTTCTAGTAATTTGGTCAAAGGCTTAGCTATTTTAGAAAAATCTTTAATAAATCTTCTATAAAACCTAGCATGTTCTAAAAAACTTCTAATATCCTTAATCGAACTAGGAGGAGGTAATTTTTCAATGATTTCGACTTTAGATTTATCAACCTCAATCCCTTTACTAGAAATTTTATGTTCTAGCACAATACCTTTTTGAACCATAAAGTGACATTTTTCCCAGTTAAGTACAAGGTTCATTTCCTCACATCTTATTAGAACTCGTTTTAAATTTTTAAGGCAGAGATCGAAAGAGTTACTGAATACCGAGAAATCATCCATAAATACCTCCATGATACCTTCTACGAGTTCGTCAAAGATGTCCATCATGCAGCGCTGGAACGTAGCAGGAGCATTACATAATCCTAAGGGCATTCTCCGATAAGCAAATGTACCATCTAAGAAGCAGTAGTACATGCGCCCTTATAGTCTTTCCAACATTTGGTCAATGAATGGCAATGGGAAGTGATCTTTTCTCATGGCATCATTTAGCTTCCTATAGTTAATGCAAACTCTCCAACCTATGACTGTCCTAGTTGGAATTAGTTCATTCTTCTCATTGGCTACCACAGTCATGCCTCCTTTCTTAGGAACAACCTACATTAGACTTACCCAAGAACTGTCAGAAATAGGATAAATAATTCCAGCATCTAGAAGTTTAATTACCTCGGCTTTAACAACTTCCTTCATGTTGGGGTTCAATCGTCTTTGAGCTTGCACACATGGTTTATATTCATCTTCCATTAAAATTTTGTGGATGAAAAAAAAAGGGCTGATCCTTTTAATGTCAGAAATTTTCCAAGCTATGGCCTTTTTATGTTCTTTTAATGCTTGGATTAATTCCTTTTTCTCCTTGGGTTGCAAATTAGACGCAATGATAACTGGTAATGTAGAATTATTTCCAAGGAATGCGTATTCCAAGTGATCTGGTAATTGTTTGAGTTCCAGTTTGGGAGGTTCTTCAACAGAGGGTTTTTGCTTAAAATCATCGTTCCCTTTAATGTCCTTATATTCTACTTGTCTTTGGGAGGATTCATTGAAGTTCAGTTTAGCTTTTATTTTACCTGTCTCAGAATCATCATCATCTATCTCCTCTCCTTGGGCATGGCATAGTTCCAATGTGTCCTTATGTATGATTTCCTGAAAAGAATCTTGAGCAGTATGATCAATAGAGTCAATAAAATAGCATGAGTCATCCTGTTCCCTAGAAAATCTCATGGCATCATAAATTTTAAAAAAGATTTCTTCATCACCTACTCTAAGTACCATTTTACCATCACCCACATCAATAACAGCCCTAGTGGTGGCTAAAAATGGACGCCTTAAGATTAAAGGCACCTCAACATCTTCATCCATATCAAGCACAACAAAGTCAACCGAGAATATAAATTTATCTACTTTTAAAAGTATGTCCTCTATAATACCCGTAGGATATTTAACAGATCTATCAGCTAGTTGAATACTCATCCTAGTGGGTTTAGGTTCCCCAAGACCAAGTTGTTTAAACATTTTATATGGCATTAAACTAACGCTATCACCTAAATCAGCTAGTGCCTTATCAATGTTAAAACTACCAATTAAGCAGAGTATAGTAAAACTTGCTGGATCTTTTAGTTTGGTTGGTAGTTTATTTTAGAGTATAACCGAGCATTCCTCGTTAAGTTCTACTGTAGATAAGTCTTCAAACTTCCTTTTGTTTGTTAGGAGCTCCTTTAAAAATTTTGCGTATTGCGATATAGCTTCAACAAAAGGTAAGTTAATATGTAGGTGTTTAAAAAGTTCAAGGAATTTACCAAATTGTGCATCCATGCGATTTTTCTTCAACTTTTCTGGGTATGGAATTGGTGGTTTATATTCCTTCGGCATTGGATTGTCATGGCTTTTGGGTTTTACCTCCTCTTCTTTGCTTCTGTCAGCTTCTTGTTGTGGCTTCTTTTCTGATTCAGCTAACACTTTCCCACTCCTCAGTGTAACTGCTTTCACATGTGCTTTTGGATTGGGTTCGGTGTTACTAGGTAGATTTCCTGGTGCTCTTTCTGAAATCATCTTAGCCAGCTGTCCAATTTGAGTTTCGAGCCCTTGGATCGATGCTTGTTGATTCTTAAGTGTTGTCTAGGTATTCTGAAAACGAGTTTCTGACACTGATATAAACTTTGAGAGCATCTCTTCAAGGTTCGGCTTTTTTTCCTGTTGGTAGGGTGGTTGTTGGTAGCCTGAAGGTGGTCTCTGATTTCCTTGGCCTCCCCATGAAAAATTTGGGTGATTCCTCCAACCTGCATTGTAAGTATTGCTATAAAGATTGTTTTGAGATCGAGAATTGTTACCCATGTAATTTAACTGCTCGTTCACCTCCACTTGCTTTGCACTGCATTACTGGGTGAACTTGTGAAGAACTAAGAAAACCATCAATTTTTTAATTCAAGAGTTCTACCTGATTAGAGAGTATGGTGACCGAATCGATGTTATAAACACTGGCTGTTTCCGTTGGCTTTGTCCTCATGACTTGCCACTGATAGTTATTCAGTGACATCTCCTCTATAAACTCATAAACATCTTCAGGTGTTTTATTATTGATAGTTCCTCCAGCGGCTGCATCAATCATCTACCGAGTCTAAGGATTCAGGCCATTATGGAACGTTTGAACCTGTAGCCAGAGTGGAAACCCATGGTGAGGGCACCTTCTCAAAAGGTCCTTGTATCTCTCCCATGCATCGTAGAGTGTTTCTAAATCCATCTGCACAAAAGAAGAGATGTCATTATGTAATTTAGCCATTTTAGCCGATAGAAAGTATTTTAATAGAAACTTTTTGGTCATTTGTTCCCAAGTAGTAATTGACCCTCATGGTAACGAGTTCAACCACTATTTAGCTTTGTTCCTCAACGAAAAGGGAAACAATCGAAGATGTATGAAATCATCAGAAAAGCCATTGATTTTAAATGTATCGTAGAATTCCAGGAAATTTGCCAAATGAGCATTTGGATCCTTATCCTACAAACCATCAAACTGAACAAAATGTTGTCTCATTTGAATTGTGTTAGGTTTCAGTTCAAAATTATTTGCGGCAATAGCAGGTTTGACTATACTTGACTCAGTTCCTATTAAATTAGGTTTAGCAAAATCATACATAGTGTGTAGGGTAGGATTTTGATTAACAGCAATCGCAGGAGGTAGCGAATTTTCTTGATTTTCAGCCATCTCCTCGGTTGTGGTTGAAGTATCGTCCTCTTGCTCGTTCTCTGTGTATCTTAAGTTTTGCCTTATTTCTCTTTGGTTTCTGCGAACTGTGTGATCGATCTCACTGTCAAAAAGTAATGGTACTGACGGGTTTCTTCTAGTCATAAACTATAAAAACCTGCCAGAAAAAGGGAAAAAGAAAAATTAGTAATAAAAATTAGAATAAAATTTAAATTACAGTAAAAGTAAATGGCTAAAGTAATAAAAATCGAGTGTTCCTAACATCTTAGTTCCCCGACAACGGCACAAAAAACTTGATACTTGATATTCGTGACAGATTTTAAATATTTATAATGAATCGTTCTTAAAACAAACTATTATCACGATGAAGGCAAGTGTACCTATCGAACAGTAGTATACCTTTAGCAAGACCGGATTATCGAACCTAAAGGAATTAAAAGTACTAGTATTAACTTTATTTTTATTATCTAGCCAAAGAATAATAGGGTTTATTTTAACTAACTAATTAATTAAACAAAAAATAGAATTGGGAGATTACTTTTGGAAAAACGATTGAATTAAGACAATACCTAAGGAAAAATCCACCTAGACTTCACATGTTATTTGACTCTGAATCGGACGATTTATTCTTTTGACTTGATCCGTAGAAATCCCTAAGTTATATTATTATCCCTCTCGAGACTAACAACATCTAACCTTAGGTTGAATAATTGAAATCTCTTTCTAATTAACTCCCTAGGGTTGCATTAACTCGATCTATGGATCCCCTTATTAGGTTTCACCCTAATCCAATAAAATTTTGTCACCCTATCTCTAGGCGCGCAATCAACTCCGCTTAATTATGACAAAAGTACTCTTAGACAGGGTCTATTCCTCCTCTGACTAAGAGCTTAACTTGGATCAATATCCTGGAATATTAAAACAAGAATTAAGAACACATAATTAAGAACAAGTAAAATATTTATTAAACAATTCAAATAATAATAACAAGATCTGTCGTAGGTTTCATTCCCTTTAGGTATTCAGATAATAATAAACATCTCAGAAGAATAATGAATACAAAACATAAAGAAAAACCCAAAACTCCTGAAGGGAAATTGAGGGGAGATCTTCAGTCTTGATGATGAATCCGGTTTCTGAGATGGATCAATCGGCTTTCCTTGAGTAGTTCCCTGCTTCTCTTCTGTGGCCTCCTTTTTCCTCCTCCTCTAGGGTGTATCTATAGGCTTTGGAATGCCTAAGAGCCCTCAAAATTGGCCTTTTCTGAATTGGACTAAACTTGGGCTCGGTAGGGACACGCTCGTATGACAAGCCTGTGTGCTATTACTTTAGGCCGTGGTCGAGCCTGTTAAATAGGCACGGGTGTGTGGTCTACCCGTGTGAGTTGTGCTTCGATTCTGCCAAACTAACACGGTCGTGTGGTCTGCCCGTGTGAGGAAGTCCAGGCCATGTTGATTTCGTATGTTGGCCCATTTTCTCTATTTTTGGCCTGTTTCTTGTTCCTTTCACTCTCCTATGCTCACCTAAGTATAAAACATGAAATTAAGGCATTAGGAGCATCGAATTCACCAATTTGAAGGAAAATTTATCCGTAAAATGTGCTAAGCATGGGATAGAAATATGTATAAATTACGATTTATTAGGTATAATCAGATTACAGTAGCACCAGAAGATCAGCATAAGACAAAGTTTACCTGCCCATACGGTACATTTGCATTTAGACGCATGCCATTTGGTTTATGTAATGCACCTGCTACATTTCAACGATGTATGATGTCTATTTTTACTAACATGGTTGAGAAGTACTTGGAAGTTCTAATGGATGACTTTTCAGTATTCGGTGATACTTATGATGATTGTTTAGCCAATCTAGCTAAGGTACTAAGGCGATGTGAAGAAACGAACCTAGTACTTAACTGGGAAAAGTGTCATTTCATGGTACGAGAAGGAATTGTTCTAGGGCATCAGATAACGAGACATGGAATTGAGGTAGATAAAGAAGAGGTAGATGTTATCGAGAAACTCCCACCTCTAACATCTATAAAGGGTGTTAGGAGCTTTTTGGGCCACGCCAGGTTCTATCGAAGATTTATGAAGGACTTCTCCAAAATTGCTAAACCCTTATGCAAATTATTGGAGAAGGACATGACGTTCAAGTTCAATGATGAATGCTTAAAGGCTTTCAAAGATTTGAAGAGTCGATTAGTTACGGCACCCATAATCGTCACACTAGACTGGGATTTGCCGTTTGAATTAATGTGTGATACAAGTGACTTCGCAATAGGGGCTGTCATGGGCCAGCGAAGGGACAAAGTTTTTCATCCCATCTATTATGCAAGTTGGACTCTTATAGGAGCTCAATTGAACTATACGGTAATAGAAAAAGAGCTACTTGCGATTGTATTTGCTTTTGACAAGTTTCGATCTTATCTTGTAGGTACGAAAGTAACTATTTATACGGACCACTCGGCAATTAAGTACTTACTTGCCAAGAAAGATGCTAAGCCGAGACTGATCCGGTGGGTGCTTCTACTTCAAGAGTTTGATTTAGAAATTCAAGATCGGAAGGGAGTAGAAAACCAAGTAGCAAATCACTTGTCTAGATTGGAGCCGCAAGAAGGGAATTCACCTAGTATACCAATTCAGGAAACATTTCCAGATGAACACATACTGAAGGTAAGTCATGTCTATAGTACCCTTTGGTTTGCTGATATTGCTAACTATTTAGCTTGTGCTTTGATGCCAATCGATAAGACGTATCAACAAAGGAGAAAGTTCTTTCACGATGTGAAGTACTATTTCTGGGAAGAACCATATTTGTTTAAAAAGTGTGCAGATTAGATGATCAGGAGATGCATGGCAGAAGATGAAGTACAAAAAATTTTATACCATTGTCACTCAGCTTCGAGTGGAGGACATTTTGGAGGTACTCGTACGACGGCCAAAGTATTGCAAGCTGGATTCTTTTGGCCAACACTATTCAAGGATGCATATGCGTACGTAAAGAGTTGTGACCAATGTCAAAGGGTCGGAAATGTCACCAACAGAAATGAGATGCCTCGAACAAACATCATTGAGGTAGAATTGTTTGATGTATGGGGTATTAACTTTCTTGGTCCTTTCCCTCCATATTTTGGTCACAAGTATATATTGGTAGCAGTAGACTATGTGTCCAAGTGGGTCGAGGCTGAAGCTTATCCGACAAACGATGCTAGGGTTGTAATTAAGTTCTTGTAGAAAAATGTGTTCACAAGGTTTGGAACCCCAAGAGCTATCATTAGTGATGAAAGGTCCCACTTTGTGAACAAGTGGTTAAAATGGTTATTAGACAAGCACGGAGTGAAACACAAGGTTGCAACAGCTTACCATCAGCAGACGAATGGGCAAGCTGAACTGGCAAATAAGGAAATCAATGGCATACTTGAGAAAGTAGTTTGCCTAAACTGACGTGATTGGTCCAAAAGGTTGGATGATGCTTTATGAGCTTACAGAACAACATACAAGAAACCTTTAGGGATGTCACCTTACAAGTTGGTCTTTGAGAAAGCATGTCATCTACCCTTAGAGTTAGAGCACAAGGCTTACTGGGCTCTTCGACAACTCAACTTGAATCCTAAGCTTGCTAAAGAGAAACGGATGCTCCAACTCAATGAGCTAGAGGAACTCCAGCTATTCTCCTACGAAAATGTCAAATTACTCAAGGAAAGACTTAAGAAATGGCATGACAAGCACATTCGAGTTCGAGAATTTGAAGCAGGTTAGCGAGTTTTGTTATTTAATTCCAAACTAAAATTCTTTCCAGGTAAGCTAAAATCACGTTGGTCCGGTCCATTTACGATTCATCATGTCTATCTATACGGAGTTGTCGAGCTCCAAGGTGAGGGAGGTAATTTTCGAGTTAACGCTCAGCGCCTGAAACACTATTGGGGAGATAAGATTGAACGGAATGAAATTTCGTTCATTTTATCGGATGTTCAAAATTTTCCTATGTTCCTTTTTAAAAAATGATTTAGGGTATATTTTTGGGATTAGTATGTTTAAATAAATTCTGTCTAGGAGATTGGAACTTAAGCGAGACCGCTTGTAACCCCTCCAATCTTTCCTGGGAATTGATTTTAACATAATTTTCCTAAAAATTATTCACTAAATAGAGATTTTAATCTTTGATTTTTCAAATAAAAAGGTCAATTTTAACCCAAGTTTTAAATTGTGACTCAATTTCAAATTTTCATTAAGTCTAGGGACTTAATTGAAGTATTTTTAAAATTCGGTTGCTCTTTTCGTGAATAATAAAAACTAGATGCCTCTTTTTGTAAATATTTTCAAAAGGCTTCTAGAATAAATGTTTTTAGTTTAAAAAAAAAGAAAAAAAGAAAAAATTGATAATTATTAATATATAATTATACCAGTTATAATATATATTAATTATTATCAATTTTGGGATTTTATTTGGTAAGTTTTTAATAAAGATAATAAGATGATAATCTTTAATATATAATTATATCTATTATAATTTATATATTAATCTTTATCAACTTAGCATAGAATTAGGATTAAGTTTATTTTATCTTTGTTTAAAATAAATTAAATAGTAATTAATAATTTAATATGCACATATCTAATTATTAATTGTTGTTATCTTTATATAGGATTAGAACTTAGAATTTTTATTAATTAAATTGTTTTAAGAATTCTACTCTAATTCCTATTTCTCCCTCTATAAATACCACCCATTTTCCCATTCATCTAACACTTAAAACCCAAAGCACCAAAACACCAAAGTGAGAAGCCCCTAGCAACAGTAGCACCAAGCAGTCGGCCAGCACACACCCAACTCCATTGCACGCATATCCCGTCTACACAACGCGAGCGTTGCCTCGAGCTGCCCTAGCCTCAGCTCGTACCAGGCCTTCACTCTACGCGCGATACCTGCCCTCCATACCATCCTGCGCGTGCCCAAGTCCTACCTGCTGCCGAATGCCCGTGTTGCTAATTGCTTCCAGCCCTGCTGCACATCACTACTCCTACACGCACCACACCAGCACGCCCTAGCTGCTTGTGCAGCATTCTCTTTTTATCCACCCTAAGCCACAAACCCTCCAACCCTCCTTTTAAATTTCCATATTTTCCTTCATTATTATTATTTTTATTTTTCTAGAGTTATTATATTTTTACAAAAAAAGGTAGTTAAACATGCCTCGCAAGAGAACTCGTGCTTCCACTCAAATTAATGAAACACAAAACAAGTTCCACTGTG
This sequence comes from Gossypium hirsutum, assembly GCF_007990345.1. Taxonomy (NCBI): domain Eukaryota; kingdom Viridiplantae; phylum Streptophyta; class Magnoliopsida; order Malvales; family Malvaceae; genus Gossypium; species Gossypium hirsutum. The sequence continues at coordinate 99,154,818 of NC_053429.1, read as the reverse complement.
AAGAAGCCAAAGTGAGATACGAAAGTATCTTCAAATATAAACAGATTCATCCAGAAAAGGCTTTATATTAAAGGAGAGCAACTACTGAGACTTTATGTCACGTACTCATCAAGTTTCTGAAACCCTCAATTGGGAGCTGTTTTGTGAAAAGAGACCTAGTGTGGACGAGGAGTTAGTTCGTGAGTTCTATGCGGATTTAACTTCAAGCGAGATGACAGAAGTTCCAGTTCGCGGAATCAAGGTACCAATAAATTCAAATGCTATTAATGAGTTCTTTGAATTACCAGATTTCAAAAACGACGAATATTTCACATTGATGAGCAATATCAAGCCTGAAAATTTGCAAGAAATTCTCGAGGAACTGACAGTTCAGGGTTCTACATGGACTGTGTCAAAACAAGGAATCCACACTTGTCGAAGAGAATATTTGACGCCACTCGCGAAGGTATGGTTTTACTTCATCCGATTCAGCTTTATGCCTAGCTCACATGGGACTCCAATCTCATTAGAACGAATGGTCTTATTGTACTCGATCCTAACTGGTAAGACCATTAATGTGGGGAAGATCACCTTGACGGAGATACAGAATTGTGTTGTTAAACGCTCTGGCCCTGCTCATTTCCCCTTTACAATAACAATTCTATGCTTGAAAGCTGAAATTCTCGCAAATGTAAGGAAGACAGGGATAGCCAAGGCACAATCACAGATTAGGACGTTTATCGAGTAGCTGGAGACTCAGTTCTACAACAACGAGTTGAAGCAAGTGAGGAACCGGAGGACCTTGATGAAGAAGAAGATCCCATGATGCAATCATTTGAAGTCCCTAATAAGGTAGAATCAGTGGGGCTAGAAGCTGAACCTAATGCTGAAACTTCAATGTTTAGAGCTCAACTGCCTAGCCTAGACCTTCGAGATGAGCTATCAAAATTGATGGACTTAATGCAACATATGCAATGGAAGCAACAAGCCTACTGGAGATACTCAAAAATAAGGGATGACTCAATGAGAAGTGCTTTTAAGAAAGTATATAATGACCCGTTTATTTTTGTGCCTGAGTTTCCAGATTTCATATTTGAACCATTGAGTCCATTATCAAAGAAGAAGCGAAACGATTCATGCAAAGGCGATAGTGATGGAGCAAAAAATGAGTCAAATTTGGAAGGGTTTGCAAATAAATAAAGGAGGGATCTTGACTTTATTTTATTTCTGTTCTTAGGTCATTTTAGGATTAAGTTTAATTAGGAATCTTTTATTTTTTGCATAATAAAAAAAGAGAGGAAAATCACTAATAAAATATGAACAAGTCACAAAGTATAAAGTGTGGCAATGGATATATACATGTCTAGGATTGGATTTAGAAAGAGCTTGGTACTTAAGTAGTCAAATTAACTCACCTTCTCTTTTCTAAAATCCTACTTGGTGTATAGTATCTGTTCACTTTAAACAATGAGGACATTATTCTTTTTAAGTTGGGGGGACTGAAAATTTGAATTATTTCCACCCAGAATAAAATTTTTCTTTCAATTATGATTAGGATATATTTTGTTCAAAACTTTGAATTTTGTTAAGTATGCTCAATTTCAGTATGAATAAAGTTCTATTATTTCAAATAAATTATTTTGATAGTTTAATAATGACATGAATGTATTTTTAATAAAGCATGTAAATCTGTACTATAAAATTTTTAGTTCTTTAGGAAAGTTAGGTATGCATGAAAGTTTAAGTATTTAGAATTGACTTAGTAGTTTCTTGAGGTGAAATTCTAGGGAGCATGGAACATTGGAAATGATTTAGGCAACTATTGTTTGGACCGTTTGAGCCTTTCAAGCCCACCATGGTAAAATTTTATCCTTTGAAACCCAACTTTGAGACTATATGACCTACTTTTATTTCGACCCTTACAATAATTAGCCATTACTTTTCGCTTAATGATCTTAAAATTGTCCCAAACACTAGACTCAGTAATATTCAAGATGTACTTCGAAAATAAGTTTAGGGAAGTTCAAAAGAAGTATCAATTGCTCGAGAATTGCAGTATACAAAGAAAGCGCTCGTGTTAATAAAAAATAAAAAAAAAGGAAAAAGAGAGCACATGTATTTGAAAGAGATGTACAAAAGAGTATATGAAAGTCAAGTTGGTATATCGAAGGTAAAAATTCTGAAGGTTCGATTGACACTGAGTCTAGGGTTTCTTAAACCAAAATTTATCCATCTTTCACCTACCCTTAGCCTATCCACGTTACAACCTTGAAGAAGACCTATTGATTCAAAGTCCTCATGCTACCTACATTAGTGGAGAGAAATTGCTACGAACAACGTATGAAGACATAAGTTAAGCTTAATGATTACAGCTTAGTCTTGAATAAAGGAATAAAAATCAAATTGGTAGGGGTTGACATGTCTTTGTTACAAAAGCATTTAGTCTAAATTTTGCTATTATAATAAGTTGTTGAATTTAATTTGAACAATATGTATACTTAAGTTAGCATAATTATCAGATTTCTTGTTTTTGAGCAAAAGTATTTTATATATCCATAATTTTGAAAAAAAATTTGTTCTAAAGGAATTTTTTTTCAAAGGTGTTTCTGAGAAATTCTTTCCAAAATTTGTGCATTACTCGGGACGAGCAATGAATTAAGTTTGGGGGTGTGGAAACACAAAAATTTATATACTTTTTCGTACCCAATTTTACTGAAATTCATGCAAATCCAGCTAAATTATTGTCAAAAAATAATTAAATATTATAAAATAATTAAATCATGTTAAAAATATGAACGTGGTGAATTTATTTAATTTTATACTTAATTTTGATTATTTTTTACTATTTTCGACATATTCGTTCAAAGGGAGAAAATTGGCTCGGCTGACACTGCTGAAAGCACAAAACCGAGAAGCAATTTGAAGTATCGAGGCACTTTAATTTCCAGCCTAAGACGGTCCAAAAATGTGTATTAATTCATAATTTAATTAATTTTAGTTTATTCCCCATTTAATCTGGGTTAAATAAATTATTTTTAATTAATTATGGAGAAAGGGTCCAGTTGAACCGCACTGGTCGAACCAATTTGAGTGAACCGAACCAGCCACTAAATGGGCAACCCAGAACAGTCCATATGCTGACCCAAATCAGCATTTTAGATGATTAAATATGCTTGCAAAAAGGTCCTCAAAAGACTTCTAAATTGCATTCAAACCCCACCTTAAATTATGGCTTTGTAGATTTGCCCCAAGCTTAAAATAACAAAGTTGAAACTCTCAACTTTGCCATGTGTGTGGCCGGCCAAGGGAGGTCTCTTTGGCTGCTGGAATTTGCTATTTTTAGCAGCCACAATCAGCTATAAAAGCAACCCCTTGTTGATCATTCAAGGCATCAGTTACTTCACATCATTCTCTCATTCCCTCTCTCACTTTTCTCTCATTTTTTTCCATTCCATTCCCTCTTGTTCAAGTGCCGATTTCTTCTCTTGGGAAAGAGGCTTCTATCAGCCATTTTGGAGTAGTAATTAGGTGTTCATAAGCCACCTTGATAGCCAAGGCCAACGAAGAATGAAGAACGGAGCAACTAGTCAAGCCATGGAGAAACACCGGATTTGCCTCTTGTTCCCTAACTCTTTAATTTTTGTTGTTATTTTGATGAACATGTTTATGAATATTTATGCTATTGAAATGGTTATTTTAATCAATTCAGCTGAAATTATGTTTGTGTTGGGTTGATTATATTTTGCCTGCTTGAATTGTTAAAATGATGTTTATGCTGTTATAGGCCTTGGTAAATTGCTTGGTTAAGTAAAATCATGCCTAAGTTATTCATGTGTTACGACTGTAAGGTAACTAATGAATTAATTATTTAAACGGATTGAAATTGTAATTAGTTGACATGTTTATTCTTCTAAGGTAGCTGAAGGGTAAATTAGCAATGTATCTGGCGATATTATTGCCTTGCATAACTTGCAAGATTATTGTGATTAAATTGTTTCAAGGTAGGGATGCCTTTTTACTTCACAAAGTCTTTTATATTCTTATTAGATTTAACTAATTATTTGAATTGACATAGGGATATGCAAGAGATTGGTTCAATTTAATGAGTATGTATGTACAATAACATGTTTGCTTGCTAGAATTTGTTTAGTCGGTTGAATTATCATAGGGATATGTCAAGAGATGAATGGATTTTTATTTGTAAATTTGTTCATAAGTTAGCAAATTACCGGGTTGCTGTAAATTTATTCGTAACAGTGTAAACATGAGTTTAATAATTCTAAGTTAAAGGAATATGATTAATCCAACACAAGTATGTTACCTTGATTAAATCTTATTTGAAATCGTGCATTAGAACTCCTTTGTTTTATTTTTAATCATTTACTTAGTTTTTAAATAGTTTTTGACCATATTTTAAAGCCAAATTATTTTTACCTCACCAAAGTGTTTTACAATTAATTTCATAAATAATTCTTTTACTGTCCCTGTGGGTACAATAACTCGACATTTACTTGTCACTTTATTACTTGTTGCGATTGTGTACACTTGCACATTTTTTTCTGTCGTTCCACCTCCACCATATTCGTTCGAAGGGCTTGACAAAATCTCATGGTGCCACATTTTGACCTGAGCCTTCTAGGTCAAAAGTGCTTACAAGTTTTTGAATGGAGGCACTTGGAATCTTAAAGATGAAAAATGGAAATGTGCATGGAAACTTTCAGGCCCACAAAGAGTTCGCTTCTTTACCTGGACTGTCCTTAAACAAAACCTTCTCAGCAATGTGAAAAGTGTCAAAAGAGGTTTAGCACTTGATCTTTCTTGTCCTATTCGTGATTATAAATTAGAGGACACCCTTCATATTCTAAGAGACTATACAGCTGCTAACAATGTCTGGAACAAAGTCATTATAGGTAACCATCAAATGGTTTTTATCTAATAATTTACACAATTGGGTTCTTACTAATGTATAGGATAATACTATGATCTATGAGGAAGGAGCTAGTTGGGCATGTCTTTTTGGTATACTTGCTTGGCATTTATGGAAGAATCGTAATCTCTTTGTTTTTCAAGCAAAATTTGGTGGCCAAGTAAGATAGTCAAAGTTTTGTATAGTTGGGCCATACAATTCTATTCATCCTTTAATGCGGAAATGATTGGTTGCCACTATCTGTCCTTTGAAGAATGATTATTTGGGAAGAGACTTTTCCTAAACACTGACAGTGCAGTGCAATTGGAGTCAGGAAACGCAGCTTCTAGGGGAGTGATTCGTGATGAAAATGGTGATTGGGTCTCTAGGTATAGCCGATATATTAGAAAGTGTTCAATTTTTTATGTCGAGCTTTGGGGTATTTTGGAGGGTCTCAAGCTTTTTCAACGCCAAGGACATGATAAGGTTATAATTCAATATAATAGCTTGGAGGTTGTTATAGCAATTCAGGGAAGCATTTCCACTACTTCGACTTTGGCCTTGATTAGACGAATCCAAAATATTTTGTCAAAAGAATAACAGTGGATCTTCAGATACATTCCTAGAGAGCAAAATAGTTGTAGATGATTTAGCCAAATTTGCTTTGGTTAAAAAAGATGACTTACAGATTTTTGATATCCCCCTTACGATGGTTCTAGATTTTCTTGAAACAGATAAGACAACAGGTTTTTTTCCTTTCAGAATATTTTTATATAATTAATTAAGTAATGTTAATTTATCACAAAAAAAATCAATTACCATAATGTTATTATATATTGAAATTTCATATTAATAATAATGATAACTCTGTACTTTTAGACTAATAATTTATGCAAAATTTGAGTGATTTATAACAAAATTTGTAGTTTGTATAATAATTTTGTCATGTTGGATAATGTTGAGGAAAATTTGTTATCTTGATTAATTTATATGCTAAATGCATAATTTTTTCAGTTTTAAAGGTAGTTGGTGCATGAAAAGAAAAGACAATTTTGAAGCTCAACTATTAATGCTTAATGTTGTAGTATTTCTATAGAAAAAGCCTTGTGGGATTGGGCTGACGTGGTGTCATCCTTAGATGGCCCAAAGAGGCATACTAGACCTTGGAAATACTCGTTAACAAAACTAGACAGCCCACTAAAGAGAAATGAACCCAAACTATCCACTAGGGAGGAATAAGCCCAACTATCCATTAGAGGTGCCCAAAACTATCCATAAAGACTTGGTAGACACTTGAAAATCAGCAAGAATTTCCTTATCCATAATTCAAGGTGACCGTACACCTTCCCTTCACAATTCAACCAAGCTTCCTCCAGATTTCAAGCTCTCTTTCTATGCAATCCACTCATCTTTCACAAAACAAAGGCTGGCCACCTACCAAAAGAAAACCAATGAATAAGTTTACTAAAAATAAAGGGTTTAAACAAGTATAAAGAGGAGTATGCTATTAGGGTCATTCATCCATCACTCACTCATCATTCTTTATCCCATCTTCCATTCATTCACTTTTTATTTTAGGGAGCAACACACAATTTCAAGAGAACGATTCAAAGGTCCTTTTTGAGTAGCCAAATTCAACACTATGAAAAGTAATTGTGCATAGGAGCAAAGGAGAAGAAATGAGGAAAATCAACTCAAGCAGTGTCACAGAAAATCACCAAAATCAATTTCTAGTTTCTTTCCCTTTAATATCTTAATTTTGTTTAAAGTTGATAAACATTGTAACACCTTAACCTGACCCGATTTTCAAGTCCAGGTACCAAGTGTTACAACTAACTCGAGTTGCAAATCCACATTTCAAACTTATCGCAACTATAAATTTAGACAACAATGAGTTGTAGACCTACCTTTAATGTATAATTTATTTCAAAATTTTGATTATCAGCATGTCTCAAATATCAACGTCAAATAATTTTTGGCTATTATACAAGTACTTGAAGTTTTACAATCAATTTGTTGTACTAGGTATTAATAATACACTCATTATGACTTCAGACTTAATTCTAACCCCTACACTAGTCCAACCTCTGAGTCGTAGCCTCTAAGGATGCCCCTTTATACACACAAAATAACTTCAACACCCAAAACATAAATTTGGCAGTGTTTGGCTTAGTCCTTCCCATAAAGTCCTAACAGTCCTTGTTCTTACATACGAAGCAGCACAATCGTATGTTCAAAATGAACTTAGTGAGATTCTATGAAGGAATGCAACATAAAGACTCTATATTTTCAGGGAATAAGAATAAAGGCATACAATTTAAACTTCATGTGTGTCGTTGGGAACTCAATAAGTTTTCTGGCGCAACCGACGCCTTGCTTTTCTGATACCTACCATTGGCGGGCCTATCTACTGATTTAGTCGTAAATGTACTCTTCCAAAATAACGATTCTCTCTGGGACTTGTCCATGTTCCGCTGTATCTCAGATCCCTATTTTACCTTCCCCGGTCTGACTTTTAAAGATAATCGTCCATTAGAGGTGGCAAACCATCCATTAGAGGTGCCCAAAACTGTCCATAAAGACTTGTAAACACTTGAAAATGAGCAAGAATTTCCCTTTCTACAATTCAAGGTGACTGTCCACCTTCCTTCCACAATTTGAGAAAGCTTCCTCCACATTTGAAGCTCTCTCTCCATGTCGCCCACTCTTTTTCCACAAAGCAAGGGCCGACCACCTACCAAGAGAAAACCGAAGGATGAGTTTACTAAAAATAGAGGGCTTAAACAAGTATAAATAGAGGCATGCTATTGGGGTCATTCATCCATCACTCACTCATCATTCCTTCTCCCATCTTTCATTCATTCACTTCCCATTTAAGAAATTTACACACGATTTCAAGAGAGCAATTCAAAAGTCCTTTTTGAGTAGCCAAATTCGGCACTTTGAAGAGTAATTATGCGTAGGAGCAAAGGAGAAGAAATGAGGAAAAGCAACCTAAGCAGTGCCATGGAAAATCACTGGAATCAACTTCTAGTTTCTTTCCCTTTAATCTTTTAATTTTGTTCAAAGTTGATAAACATGATTGCCAATTTTTTTTCTTTTCAATTTTATTATAATGACTTAATTTTGTTGATGCTAGATTGATTGCATATCCTTAGCTTTTATTATTAATACTTTGTTGATGCAATTATGTGCTTTGGTTGTTTATTCATTAAAATAAAATTATGATCATGCTACTCATACATAATTAATGTAGGAAGACATACGAGTTAATTATTTAATCTAAACAAGATGATAAATAGTGGACACAATATTTGAATGGTGCATGTTTGATCTGCTAATGATTGAATTAGTAATAATATTAAACAATATTGTTACATTGCATAACCTCTATATGATGTTTCCTTATGAAAATGTAAAGTTGATTGAACATAGAAGTATGCTAAAGAAACTTAATGATTAAATAAATATGACTTCATAACTTATAAATTATGGGTTAGTAATTAGCCAAATTGTCATGGTTTTTTCCGTAACATCTTTGACATTGTTTTTAATAATTTTAGGTTAAAGGAAGCAATTAATCTAATTAATTTAAACTTGTGAATTGCTGCTATTTATTCTGTGCTACACTTTCATTTATTTTAAGCATTTCATTTATTTTAAGCATAAGTAGTCATTTTATTTAGGATAATTAGTTCACTCAACTCTTTCTTAATTATTTTTATCACCAACATGCCATTTAGTAAATTTCATAATATTTTCCTTACTTAAACAGTCATTGTAGAGAAGATACTTTTAACTCACTACTTTATTATTTATTGATGATTGTGTACACTTGCACATTATCTGATAATTTCACGACAAATAAAAGTGTTAATTGCTCTTTTTAATTACTTTGAAATCTTAATGTATATATATACTAATTTCTTTTATGTGTGATGCATAAATTGATTGTATATTATTAATTAAAATATAATTTATTTTTAATTTAATACTAAAAATATAAAATCTAAAATAATTGATGACTTATAAAAAATAAAGTAAAAATATAAAAATATATATTAAAATGAAGAAATTGAAATTTATTAATTAAAATAATTTTATACAATAATTATGAACATTTGTATAAATTTTAATTATTTTATCTTATATGTTATACTACAAATAGTTTAAAAATTAAAAATTATAACTTTTTATATATATAAATAATAAATATTCTAAAAGATTCAAAGATTTGAAGAATAAGAAAAACAAAATATATAAACGTTTTCTAAATTTTTGGGAAAAAAATTCAAACATTATTAAAAATGCTAATATATATGAAAATTATTTGGTGTACTACAATAAAATTTTTAAAAAATAAAACTCCACAAGCAAAGGTGAAATGCTGTCATGTATTTTAAGGGAATATTAAAATTCTTTAAAATAAATTAAAATAGATATAACCCATATATATATATATATATGGGAAGGATCCCCTTACACAATGTAAAAACTAAAATGATTTCACACATTTTCGTAACTATTTATATGATTAATATTTTAACGATTCAATTGTTATATTTCATGGTCTATTCATGAAGTTTATGCATGTCAAATTTGATGTGAACTGAAAAGTTCTATCCATTTGTTTTGTGTAAAAAAAAATTTCAACCTTTCAATATATATATATTGATATATAGAATGTTTTATATCGATATATAGAGATATCAAATTGATACGAAAACTTATAAACATAACAAGTATAATTATATTGATAAATTTAATGATTGGATCATTAAAATATTTATCCAATAAATAATTATGGAAGAGTGTAAAACTACCTTAATTTTTACATTGTGTAAGTGAGTTTCTTTATTTTGAAAGTTTTTATTTTTTAATATTTTCAGGAGACAATTATAATTTTTTATTTAATTTAATTTCTAAAAACAATATATATAATTGTAAAGGTTACTTAAAGTTTATAAAAAAATAAAAACCTGAAAATTTATAGAAATTTGAAAATAAAATTACATAACAGAATGAGTTTTTAATGCTTTTCATATTTTTGAAAAAAATTATATATTTTATATTTTTACATAAAAACCTTTCAAATTTTACTTTAAGATTTCATAAAATGAAAAATTAAGATAAAAGTATTTTTAAAGGAGGAAATTGTAAAACAATGCAACAAACCAAAGTAATAAAGACAAAAGTCGGTCGTCTCTTAAAAAGAGAAACAACAATCGAGGCCAGCTCAAAGACCACAGAAGCAGCCAAAAAACTTAAAAGGGAAGTGAAGAACACCGTCCCCACCTAAAACACGTTCAGCCTCCAGCGAGAGCCCATGCTGAGCCAAGAGATGAGCAACTTGGTTAATTTCGTGACAAGAAGAGCGAAAGCGAGCAGCCAGCCATCAGCCATCACGAATAAAACCCGAGATAAGTGCAAAAAAATTATATTACATACTTTTCGGATGAAGTAAAAATAAATTTCAAAAAGTAAGGATTTTTTAAATTGAAATATATTTTAGTTTTTATTGATTAAAAAATTAGAATAATTTAACATAAAAATTAATTGTCCACATGTGAATTAAATAAATTATTCACATCATCATCATTTTTTTTATCATGGTGTGAATAATTTATTTGAATCTTAAACCTTGTAATCTTATATATGGAAATAATATTTACTTGGTAAAAAATACAGATCAATTGCAATCATTTTTATTAGGTATTTTTGGCTTATAAATAGATGATATACATGCATATTTTTACTACATTTCTCAAATGTTTTTGCCAAAATTATTTAAGTTTTCTTATTTCTTTTCAATTTGTTTACATTTGTTTATTTTTATTATTTTTATTATTCCATTTAATTTTTTTCTAATTTTTTTCCTGACAAAGTTCCACAACATTGAGATTTTTGGAGGCTTAAGGACACAACCGAAAGGAGGAGAACCTAAGTGAAAAAAATCGGATTTATTAATAAAAATATCATTTAAAAAGGAGTCAGTTGGTTATTGGAATTTTTTAATATTTTACAGTTTTAATTTTATGAAATTTGGTCCTTGCTAGCAGCTTTTATTCTGTGAAAATAGGATTTATACTTTTAGTCTACATGTTTCTTTATTTTTTTTAATAGTATTTAAGGTATTTTATGTGTCTAAGATTATTCATTTCATTTTAACTCTTTTATTGAAAAATTTAAAACTGTTGCAATGTGTTTGAAAAAGTGTCTGCTTCCTTAACTAGAGGTGAGCAAAATTTGAGTGATGTCTATTATTTATATTATTGAATTAAATTTCACATTTTTTTACTATTTATATTATTAAATTATTTAATCATGCTCAATCTTTATCAATTTCTGTTAAAATTGAATTATTGATGATGCTATAAAATATTCGTGTTAAAACTTTCTGTTGGTATCAATTTCACATTTTATCTTTAAAATAACTTTTATTAAAAAATCGCATTTTTTACATTTAATATATATATTAATTTCAAAATACACGCTGACAAATATCAGTAGATAATTGAAGCAATTAAGTAAGCAAAGAAGCTAACCCGTATATAAAAGATTAATAAATAAATTATAAGGGAGTGAAAGTTAATAACAAATTTGATTACAGTGGATGACAGTGGCTACAAGGACCAAAGTTTTTTCTTTTAATTTAATTCGAACAAATATATTCGATTTGTTTCGATTTGAATTCCATCTCACTCGACTCAATTCGAGAAAATTTCAAATTGAGTTAGGATGATAAAATAGGATTCATCAACTCGATTAACTCAATTTTTTTTTCATTTGACTCGATTCGATTCGATCGAATGCTCACCCTTATCCACAACCATTACGATAAAACAACAATTGGACTTATTTGGAAGATTGACAATTTATTGAACCATATCTTTGGGCTAAGCTAATATTATGGAATGAATCAAGCCCATCAATGAAGACCTAATCACTTAGAGAAACTTATTTAGAAGATCAAATCAGATAAAATCCCTTGGATCAAGAAAGTTGGATCAGATTGAAAAATTGGAAACTTAGTTGCCAACGTCCTTATTTACCTTGGTTGTTAATATCATATTGTATTCAACCATTTTAGCTACTGTTTAGTATGGATTGTGATATATCTTCATTATGTTAGCAAGTCTTGAAAACTCTATATAATTGAGAGACATGTATAGGTTATTGTACTTAAGAGCATTTATTTGTTCAAGTGAGGAACATTATTTTTAGAGTGCATTTGTGATTATAAAGCCTTTGTGTTATGGCTTTACAAACTAAATTCTCTAGGGGAGAAATTAGTGGTGAGTGATCTAATCTTCAAAGGTACAAGAGTGAGGAACCATCACCGGAGTGAGATAGGTTTAGGTTCATTGGTTGTAATTGTTTGAAGATAGTGGATTTTTCTTACTAAGCTAGGCTTTACAGAAATAGGGAATTCGAACTGCATAAAACGAACTTTGTTGTCCCTTGGTTTGTTTATGCCCACTATAGTGCTTGCAGAAGTGCCCACTTTCGTAGTTACTTCTACTCATACTTTGCTTATCACTTAGCAACTGTTTCAGGTAAACAAGTGGTACTGGAGTTGCCCACATAACATATCTAGTAGATATTCCTAGTGTCGCTAACTACAAGTTATGGAAAGATCATCAACCCCACATCCCCTGATGTTGGAAGTTGGCTACTATGCTAACTGGAAGGCACACATGAAGGCCTATATAAAATCCATTGGTCAGAAGGCTTGGCATTATATTCGTATAATGTCCTTATGTAGTTTTTTGCATGCAAAGGAAAAATAGAAGCAAATATAGGCTCACTAGTTGTCTAATATTTAAACTAATAGTAATCAACATTATGTGGTCGGATCGTAATACACAAAAAAACTTATATTAGTAGAAGAACCTAAACATGTCCTTAGTCTAATCGGAAATAAACAAACCTATAACAACCTATTTTTCAGTGGCACCAAAAATAGTGGTACCAAAAATAGTGGTTTCGAAACCCCATTCTCCTATAATCGAGTTCGTAAATTTTATTAATTAATATTTATGAGATAGTTTTAGTATTATATTGAATTTTGGTCGACCTGAAAGTTAATGTTGTCGAAAATAGTGGTTTCAAAACTCTATTTTTGACGAGCGAGTTCATAAATATTATTACTTAATATTTAATTTATGAGGTTAGTATAAATTTTATTTAAAGTTTGATCCATTAATTTTTTGATTTAGATAGTTAATTGGAGTATAAGGACTAAATTGTAAAAGTGGTAAAAGTTTAATTGCTATGGATTTTTAATTGGTTGAAGGACAAATTGAGTAATTTGACCATTCCAAATTGGTCAATTGGTGGTGGATGACAATTGTACTCCACCAATATTTGTTAATCATGCTTAAAGTAATTAATTAAAGATTAATTTAGTTAATGTTGATTAATTAACTTATAATTATAATATAAAAGGTTAAAATAAAGGATGTCATCTTTTATTTCCTTTATCTTCACCATAGATAAAGGAAAGAAACCTAAAAAGCTATTTTTAGGTTCCAAACCATTCGACCCTTCAAAATTGGTAAGTTCGATTTAGTTCTTTTCTTTATAATTTTTATGTTTTTGAAGTCTCGAAAGCTTGATTTAGCTAACTCGTGTGTTAATTTCTGAAACTGATAAAGTTTATAAATACTGGCATTGATGAATGCTTAAAATTTTGGAGTTAAATGGTTTGATTTTAAGCTTAGATATTAAAAGGACTAGTTTCTAAAGTAAAAATTGTTAGCTTTGAATGTAAGGACTAAAGTGTGAATATTTTGAAATTGATATGAAATACCTATAATTATATATACTAGAGGGATGTAGAAGGATAAATTTTAGATTATTTCTGAAATCGAAGCTCAAATTTGAAAGTTATAGAAATTTTGATTTTAGGGACTAAATTGAATAAAATGAAAAAGTTTAGGGGAATCTGAAAAATGAAATTGAATTGACATATGTTTATAATATGATGTTAAAAGATATTTAGAATTAATAAATTGAAATGAATTATTATAGATTGGGATTTGAATCAAACAAAAGATAATTGAAGAAAAGGATAAATTACAGATTAGTCCGTAATACCTTTTTTGTTGTTGTTTTCTAAGGTAAGTTCATATGGAACTTAATATGTTCTTTTATATTATGTTTGAATTGTATGATTAAACTTATAATTTATATATATGTGTAATTTTGATGATTTTGGCATTTAAAGGACTCAATCGTAAAGTATGAATTAATGATAACTATGAATTGATACGAGGCATAAAATGGTTGATATGATGATAAGGATTATATGCTATGTATAAAGTATTATAGAAATATTGAATTGATATGAAAATGGTATTAAATCCCTTGTGAACTTAGTAAACAATTGGGATATGAATAGCATGCCATTAGAGTTTCAAAAGGAAAACGGGTGTTGTGATCAAAGATTAATTCGATGGCTTGAGGTCCAACATTTTTTACGGATTCTCTGAAGTTTGTGTTAGTAGCATCGAACCAAGCTAGTGTTAACAACCCTGATCCGAAGCTAGTGTTAGCAACCCGATAATGTCAACATATGTAATAAGATCAGCCCTGAGTATCTGAGTTCAATTTACTTTAGTTCTTTGAGTGAAAGAAAAAAATGAAAATAGTACTATATGAAAACAAAATGGTTGGAATGAAAATATATATGAATGAAATTATATGCATATGTTATAAATTGAAATGAACTAGTTGGTATTATGAGCTTATGTCATATGATGGAATGTTAAATGTTTATATGTTTGTATTACGAGCAGTATAACTTGTAATTGAATTAACCCATTTGATATATTTGTTGAAATGCTTATGAAAGTGTAAGGTTGCCAAATATTTCATGTTAAATATCAATCTATTACAATTATACGAATTGTTGAAATGTTAAGGTAAGTTAAGTAAATTTCATATGGACTTACTAAGCATTTGATAAGTTTTCTCTGTTTGTTTTCTGTTTCTGTAGTGCTTATTTTGTAGAACGCATCGATCAAATCACTTTGGATCACACACTATCCAACCTTTGATTTGATAGTCTTTTAATCATTCTAGACTCCAGTTAATGTGACATGTATATAGGCATTATTATGTGTATGTTCTATCTTGAATAAAAAAGATTTTGGACCTTAAACAATGTTTGAATGTGAATGGTTATAGGTTATGTATATAGATGAGCATATTGGTAACATGTTTAGTTATAGTTGAGGTATATGAATAACTGAATGGAGAATGATATGGTTGATTTAGATGATGCAATAGAGTGGTATCAAATGATTGAATAGTTGATGATTTCATAGGTTGTTAAGGTTTAGAAATTGTTCAATTGATGTGTAATCACTTGAATGATCTTGAAAATGGTTAATTAGAAGCCTTGGTATATGTTTTGGATTGCTTTTGTATAGGTTTAAGTGTGCACATATGCACTAACAGGCTATTGGTTTTGTAACACCCCTAACCCATATCCGTCGCCGAATTAAGGTTATGAGGCATTACCGACTATTTTACGATTCAAATAAATACGCGTTATAAATTACAACTCAAAGTTTTTGTCACGTCAATGCTTATAACATAATCAAATACCAAATCCTAAATAATCATATCAATCACAACACAGATTAATTTAACATAATCCAAAATATATCAAAATAATTTATACAATACATAACATGTATACAATAATAATTTCATTATTGGATTATTAGAATTATTTTGTATTGACCATGCGCATACTTATCAACCATAATATATATATATAACAACTTATAAGAGCTCAACTGACATGTCATAACCGAATGTTAGGTACACATGTTGTTTTTCATCAATTCAATTCTCTCATATGAATCTAATACCCAATTTAATTAAATTACCATGATAACCAAATCAAATGTCATTCATATCATTAATTTCGTCTATAAGTGAATACCCAATACTCACCATGCATATGTCTTGATTCTTACCTAACTAACACATGATCTACTTAAGCATAGTTAACAACTATCATATATCATAAGGCAAAAACACATAGCAACTATACATACATCATATATTTGGGTTACGTTCTTGACATATGCTCAAACCAAAATCACACATATGCACAACCATAAATATTATACCCATCCATAAATCTCATGAACATGTGTATAAATGCCGAACCATAGAACAACCATATTCTTTATCTCATTCTAACATATAACCAAAAATATTTATCAATTAAATGAGATTATATCTATCATTACAAGATATTAACCACCTATAGCATATTTAAAACATAAATCTCTCATGCCATGTAACAAACATTTCAAAACAAATTTAAGACATAACAAAATCAATTATATGCATATAACTGAAATCACCAACCAACTTATACATACAAAATAAACATCACAAACATCATTCATTCATGTCACATACCATAATAACTAAAATGGACTTATGCCATGATCAAACCAAAACTGAATTCGAACATTTAAATAAGCCATTTTTGCATAGCTTTTATACAAAACCAAAGTTCATCACATCAAAACACAATTCAGCCTATACATGCCATAATTTAAGTTTGATGATTTAAATATCAAAGATGTGGATAGTGTGGTGAACTTTGTTGACAATCCCTGAGGTTGTAACTTGCTTCAAAATCTATAAAATAGAGTAAACAAATACACCCAGAGTAAGCTAATTTAGCTTAGTAAGCCTTAAGCAAATTAAACAATTAATGCATAATAACTTCTCAATTACTAATCATTTCAATAAATAAATTAACTTATGCATTTGTAATCACATTTATTTCCAAACTTTTAATTCCATATATATATGTATAGCATATACTTTCGTAAGACAAATTCTCTATGGATGAATATACATGTATATAACATCAATATATTTTCAAATTTCGAAGCCACATTATCTTATATATTCGGATATACATATATATTTAAAGACATATATTCATCACTCAAAGTTTAACATTACATCCATGTACAACTATAAGATCAAATATGTTTTTCATATTACCACATATATTGCCTCAACCTCATGTATCCTTTTTCATCATATATCAAGAAATCAATTCACCTTATTTACGAATAGATAATCAACTATCACGTACCTGATCGTTTTAGCTCGTTTAATGTATTCAATTACCACATCAGCATAAAGTCTTTTAGGCATAAACTTATAATAATTCATCGGCATAAAGCCTGCTAGGCCTAAGCCTGTATCACACACCGGCACAAGCCCTGCTAGACTCAAAGTCTGATTTTATACACCGGTAATAAGCCTGTTAGGCATAAAGCCCAATTTAATTCACCAGCACAAGGCTTGCTAGGCTCAAAGCCCAAATGTCACTATTATAAAGCTGTCTCATAAACAATTCTTATATCGAAAATTCTAGATATTCCATATAGTTCATACTGACTTTCAAATGTTATAACTCAGTCATAAAAAAATCGTTAACATAGCTCCCAAGCTTATTTCCATTCTGCTTACATGAATATATATTCAAATAATTCATTTCAGAATATAGAACTCATATTTATTTAAAAGTAATGATGTTTAATTGCTTAAAGACTTACCTCAGATGTAAATCGACTATTCGACTATTTTTTCTTTTCCCTGATCCAAGTCTGATTTCTTTTGTTCTTGATCTATACAATTTCAAATTAATCTCATTCAAACACAATTTCATTCAATTAATCCAACAACACATAAATGGGCAAATTACCATTTTACCCCTAATATTTCATATTTTTATAAATTAGTCCTAATTGCATAAAACACAAAACAAGCATAATTTCCTCATACTATACTTAGGCCGAATACTCCTCATACCCAAACAAGTCCTCACATTTCATTTATTTTGCATTTTAGTCCTTCAGTTTATTATTTTTGCAATTTATCCCTAATTACTCAAATTCATCAAAAATTCCAATACAAAACATATTAATCCAAAACATATCTTTCATAATTTATCATCAAACATCATAAAGCACAAACATTTATCAATTTCATAACTCAAAATATGCATCAAAATCAGAAATTCTAGCATGGGTCAGATAGTATTCAAAGTAACGATCTCAAAAACGTAAAAATTATAAAAAAACCGAGCTAAACTCATACCTTAATCAAGCTTGAATACAACCGAAACCTAGCTTCTTTTTCTTTTTCTTTCTATTTTCATATTCGGTCAAAGAGAAAAGTATGAACCATGGCTTTTTAATTATGTTATATTATAACTTATATTATCATATTATTTAATTACTTATTTAACCTTTAACAAATAATATGGATTCTTTATAATGGTTGTCTACAACCGTCCAACACCAGTATTATGGTCTATTTGCAACATGAAACCTCCATATTAAAAGAACAACAACAATTTTGCCCTTTTACAATTAACCATCAAATTTTCATTTTACGGGATTAAGTCCTTTTATTTAATCGAACACTCAAACAACAAAATTAAATCATGAAAATTTCCAAGATATTAATTCACACATAATAAAAACTGAAAGTAATTTTTAAATATTTTTTTGACTCAGATTTGTGGTCTCGAAACCACTGTTTTGATTAGGGTCTAAATCGGGCTGTCACGGGTTTGGTTTGGCACGAAATAGGTAACAAATGATCAAATTTTACCAAAAACAAGGTCCTCGTCACAACATGGAATATCTCTCATTGCAATGTTGGTAAATAGTTTGTGACATCACAACGTCGTGTGGTCTAACGTTGTGATGCCACAAACTATTGATGTCACAACATGGAAATAGTGACATCACACCCAAAATATATACCTATTCTTGTAGCTCTTGGAGATGGGATGAGATGAGAGATCTCCTAGCTCGATTCTAGCTCTTCAAGTCTATCTATACCTAGGCATTGAAATGAACACGTTAAGCAAGTGAAAGCTTAGTAAGCATTACAAGAATAAAAGAATATAAAATATATTTAAAATGATACTAAAATATATCTTATACTCACATATGATCTTCAATATAACTAAACATTCAATTCAATTGATTTATTTACCTTGAATTATTTTTATACTTACCTTGATACCTTAAATACTCATATTACTAACATTCCTGCCCATGTTAGACTATTTAGAACAATTTAGTATATATGTATCAAGTTCAGAGGTGCAGCTATATGCACAGGTAAATGAAGAGCACCGATGTGCTAATACAAAGAGCACATGCATGCTAAACAGAAAGCACTTACGTGTTTAGAAAACAGAGAGCGTGCTGAGGATCCTTAATGGCATGTCACTTATATCCTAATAGTTCTAATTTTGTCTACTTGGGGCATAAAAATTGAAGTTCATACATTTATAAACTTTACAAAAGTATTTCGGAAATATTTCACCTTTTTCAATCATCCATAATTTAGTCCCTATTTCATAATTCACAACTATAATGCTCTTTCCACACATTTTTATTTTTCTCAACGTAGTTATTTAACATTCACCCAAATATACCACTTCATATTCTTCACATATATTTTTCTTTGACATATTTAATTATTTCACTATTTAGTTCTTTATTTAATATATATTTATTTTACATTTTTTATCCTAAGTAACTTCTATACCATAACATTAACGTTTAAAGAAAATAATTTTAAATCCTTCTGGTACTTACAACAAAATGGTTGAGATTATGTATCTTCTTCTTCCTTTACTCCTTGGCCTTCTCTTTTCCTTTTCCTTCAATTAGGTTCTCTCCCTTCTTTTCTTTTTCATCAATTTCATATAAATCATATAACACTCACAAGTTATAACTAAAATCAAATAACTTTTCTATGATAGATTATGAAAATAAGTATGTATGACATGATAATTTCATTATCTCTTACCTTAACTCCTTGAAAACCCAAAGCCTAACTCTTGTTTTTTCTCTCCTTTAACACATCCATGGAGGTTCTTTCATGAGAGTAAGAGGCTCACTAGCATTCTTTATAGTTTTTATTAGAGAAATACCAAAGGAAAAGCAAAGTTTTGGGCTTAGTTTGTTCAACAATGAAGGAAGGAGTCAAAGGGAATAAAAATAAAAAATGGTAAAATAGAAAAATGAAAGTGACGGTTGGCTTGTGGAAATAAGATAACTTCTCACCTTTTCTCTTACTTTCTATACTATTCCTTTAAAATATCTCATTATTTTTAATTAAAATGGTAATACTACTAATAAATCTTTAGCTATCCATCTTTACACTATAGCCTCTAATCATTATGCCTAATAAATATCTACTTGACCACTAGCCACTTTATCCTTCTTCATCTTTTATAATTCCTAGGTTGACTCATACTTATCTTTTGGTTAAATTTCTTCTTGATCTTTCCTTCTTTTCCACCACTACTATGTATATCTTAACTTTTTATTTTTCCTACTTTAGCCATAATAATTTCTTCACTCTTTCAATTAAGTCAATACATCTATTTAAAATTTTCCTATCTAAAGAGTATTTTTTAATTTCCTATCGGGTTTAAGTACTTCCTAATTTAATATTCAAAACTCCTAGTTTTTCTATTTCAAGAATTATGCACTAATTCCTAACCTAATCCATCACTGTACCTAACTTCGAGTTAAAGTACAGATGTTACAGTTTCTTAGTAGGGTTGGTGAGTCGATATCAGACGAATTCAAGACCAAGACAATGGCAAGCAGCCAAGCATATACTCAAGTATTTATGGAGAATACGGGATTATATGTTTCTATATTTCGGAGGAGATATTACTCCTATCAGATATATTGATTTTGACTTCTACATGTGTTGGGATTCGAGGAAATCGAAATTGGGCTATGTTTTTGTATTAGACGACAGATCCATAGTTTGAATAAGTGTCAAGTAGGGTTACACACCTAACTTCACTATGGAGGGCCAAATATGAGGTACGAAAAAGCTATAACACTAAAAAAAGTGTGGTTATAGCTAAACCCAAAAGATACCACATATGGACAAAACACATTGATAGAAAGAATCATAAGAGAGACGCTAGTTTTTGATGGAATAGTGGATTTGAGGACAAACCCCTAGGATTTGTTTTACCAAGAATCTACTAGCTCTTTAGAAAACATATGGAGAGCATAAGAAAGAGAAACATGACTCAACTACTTCACTAAGGCAAGTGAGAGATTATTGGATCTGGTGCCCTAAGTGTAGTATTTTTGTCTATGTACACTTGTAATTTTTTTGATAGATTGGTTAATAAAATTATTTATGAATTACATTAATACCCGTTTTATATTGTCCTTATGTGATTTTTGCATGTAAAGCAAAATAGAAGCAAATATTAGTTGTTTATTATCTAATATTTAACTAATAATAAGTAGTATTACTAACTGCCTAATGCATTATCATTTATAGTTTAAATATAACACCAAAAATATAAGAACTAAAACAGATGGTGTCTATAAAGACATGAGTCAAATTGTGATATAGTTTGTACAACGAAATACTTGGAAGTATTCCAAGGATCATTGTAATAGCTCGGTTTTAACTAAATTGGAACAGTGGTTTCAGAACAACAAATTTGATATTGGAAAATTGTTTTGATATTATTTTATGTGTTTACAGCATGTTATTTAATATGTGTGAAAATTTTGTGAGCTAATTTTATCGTTTAATTGCTCAATTTGAGAAAAAAAGACTAAATCGCATAAAATGCAAAAGTTGCATTCTACTTGCTAAAGGTGTCAAATAGCTTTGGCTTTTAAATATATTGGCCTTAAATGGTAATTATACCATTTTAAGTGTTAATGGACATTAATGGACATCCATTATATGATTTTATATGTTTATTATTAAGATTAATATAGTAATTCATTAATAAAGGTTAGTAAAATAAAAACAAAAAGGAATTTTGTCCATATTTCTTTCTTGTGGCCAAATATTGAATATGAAAGAAGCGATTGATGAACTTTTAGGGTTCGACTAGTATATTCGTTGATAAACGTAAGATTTTAGCTCAGTTTTTTATGATTGCTATGTTTTTGTAATCGTTGCAGCTCAATCTATCTAGCCCGTACCTTAGATTTTGAAACTGTTAAAGATTTTGAGAGTTACCATTGTTGAATCTATGAGTTATTTGATGTTTAATGTTGAAATATGAAAGCTTGATGATAGTTTTACATGTTTTGTAAAGTGATTTTTGACAAAAGTGTCAAATAGGGATTAAATTGTGAAATGTGTAAATTGAGGGGTTGAAATGTGAAATAAATGAAAGTTATGGGCTTCTAGAGACCTATAGTTAATTTGGCTAAGCTAGAATATAATGAAATTATGTGAATTTTGTGTATTTGTGAAATAATGACTAAATTGTGAAAATGTGAAAGTTTAGGGGCTAATATGTAAATATGCCCAAATGTGTATTTTTGGACTAAATTGAAAGAATATGTAATTGAATAAGTCAATTTTGAATTCATATAGATCAAGAAAGAAAGAATTCAGATTTAAATCGGGGAAAAATAAGGTTATTGAGTAGTCGACCCAGTCCATCAATTCTGTATACGAGGCAAGTTCATATAATTGAACTTGAATATGTATATATTTATTGAGGGATGAAATAGAGATAGTATTTATTCTATTAGATAAATGTTGTGATATTAAATGAAATGTACAAGTTTAGTAAGGCAAGTTGCCGAATAAGACCATAGCAGGGCTATGGCAATTGAATAATAAGATCATAACCGGGTTATGACATGTGAATGAAAGATCACGACAGGGCCTTGGCAATGTATGTGTAAGACCAAAGTTGGACTATGGCATCAAAAAATTGATGAATTTGTTTCATAAGCATTTATAAACCGAAGCGGTTTGATAAGAGTGTTGATGAGAAATATAAATGTATCGGTACAAGTATTACGGTAAACTATTCAAGTATCGAGATAGATGAAGTTGAGAACTCATGAATGAGGATATGAATAAATTATATGTTAACTCATGAATTAATGCTTTAAATGTTGATGATATTATCGATTTTGAATTGCTATATGAATGTTGTGATTATTTCATGTTCACATACGAACTTACTAAGCTTTATAGCTTACTTTGTTTAATTTTTGATGTTTTATAGTTATGCAAAGCTAGTTCGGATCCGTGCATCATCAGAGATTTCACCGTACTATCGATAATCTATTTTGGTACTTTTGAAGTTATGTATATATGGTATATGGCATGTATAAGCTATAGGCTTGAGTCATTTTGGTATATTTGATGGATATATATTTTGGCCATTTGAGTTGGCATAAGATGTTGAACTTGATGATGCTTATGAATGTGCAAATAGTTCTACTTTTAATGTTTGGTAATAGACCTATAATGAAAGAATGGGATTGAAATAATTATGTATGTTTGGATTGGTTTTGTTAAATGAATTATACATGTGAATTATGCTTAGTAAAGCAAGTTATATTGTTTGGTATTTGAATAGGTAATTGGTATGGAATTGAGTGTAGAATTTAGTTGAAATGGATATGGTATGATTATGCATTGGTTGATAAACTTTGGCTACATATTTGTGACTCAAAATGATACCAATTGAGTTTACTTAGGTATGTAAAAATAGGGTGGGAAATTGGCTTTGTAAATGACCTATTTTTGTCTACACAGGCAGAGACACGAGCATGCTTCTCAGCCATGTGCGACACACGGTTAGGTTACATGGAAGTGTGTCCCTTGGTGTTGAAATTGAATTTAAGTTAGTATGCTCCACACGGTCTCACACATGGGTGCGTGATAGGCTGTGTGGTATAAGTTAGTATACCCCATAAATGGCACATGGCCTAGCACACGGGCGTGTGGTTGGCCGTGTGACCCAAGTCAGTATACTTTTCAGTTTTCACACGGCCTGGCACATGGGCGTGTCCTCGGCCATGTGATGCAAGTTAGTATGTATGACTTGTTTCCACACAGCCTAAGACACGAGTGTGTCTGCTAGTCGTGTGAGGCACACGGTCTGTTCACACGGGCGTGTAACCCTTATTTTATTGAAAAATTTATAAGTTTTTTTAAATTTTTGTATGTTATCGGTTTAGTCCTGAACCACTTCTAAAGCATTTTTAAGGCCTCGTAGGTCTTCATAAGGGACAATGTGGTTGTATTGAATGATGTATGAGAATGAATGTTATATGTTGTGTTTTGATCAGTAATACCTCATAACCCTATTTTGGCAGCAGATACAGGTTAGGGATGTTACATTTTATTTGTATCAGAGCTACGGTTTAGTCAATTCTAGGACTAACGTAGTGTGTGTGTGAGTCTAGCTATACATGCCATATATACTCTACGATAGTGTGATGATTCCTGACAGCTTAAATTGTGTTTTCGTATAGTAATGGATCCCAAATGAGCTATAGCAGATGATGTAAAGAGTAATGTGCCAGCTCTCGCTTAAGGGACAGCACCTACTGAATCTAGACATGTCAAGTAGTCACGAAGGTGAGGCTAAAGAAGCCTTTTTCCAGTTGATGAACGAATGGTTCACACAATATGTCTGGATGAATTTGGCTATTCAACAACCCTCACCCCCACCTAATCCTCAACAAATCCTTATTGTTCCTCAAGTTATATATCCGATACGATTGAACAAACCGCCGGTGGACAACATTCAAAAACATAGGGTTGAAGACTTCCGAGCTACTGTGGATGATGATGCTAAGAGAGCTGAGTTCTAGCTCAAAAATACGATTCGAGTATTCAATGAATTATCTTGTATTCCTGATGAATGTATTAAATGTGTTATATCCTTGCTGAGAGTTATCGCGTATCAATGGTGGAACATGCTGATATCTATGGTTCCGAGGGAATGAGTGACCTAGGAATTCTTTCAGAAGGAGTTTCGAAAGAAATATATAAGTCAGCGATTCATTGATCAAAAGCATAAAGAACTTTTAGAGTTAAAGCAAGGCTACATGATTGTCACCGAGTATAAGAGAGTTCATATGGTTAAGCAAGTATGCTCAATAGTATGTGTCTACTGAGGAGATTATGTGTAAACAGTTTGTTGACAGGTTGAATGAAGATATAAAACTACTAGTCGAAATTTTAGAGTTGAAAGAATTTGTAGTTTTGGTTGAAAGGGCTTGTCAAGCCGAGGATCTTAGTAAAGAGAAGAGAAAAGCAGAATTAAAAGCTAGCAACTCGAGTAAAAGATCAATGAGTAAGTCGTATCACTCTTCATCAAAGAAATCTCGAGATTTGTTTAGTCGATCAAATACATCAGTGGAATACTCTAGTAGAGATCATGGGAAGCAAATTATGAGTTCAAAAACTTCAGCTGTGTCAGTAGCAAGTATGGGTAATGTTAGATCAAATAAACCTGAATGTGGACGATGGGAAAACGACATTTTGGAGAGTGTAGATTTAATGATAAAGCCTGTTTTAGATGTGGCTCGCATGAACATTTCATCTAGGACTGAGCTAGATAAGAAAGATAAGTCTCAGAATGTAAGATCGAGCAACCCTACTATGAGAGGAAGACCATTCCATAATGTTGGAAATGTGAGTGGTGGTAGAGGTGCAACTTGAGATATTGCTTGAGATCTGATGCTAGAGCACCTGCCAGAGCCTACGTTATTTGTGCTTGTGAAGAAGCATCATCTCCAGATGTTATCACCGGTACTTTCACTCTTTATGATACTGATGTGATTGCATTGATAGATCTAGGATCAACTCATTCTTATATATGTATAAATTTAGTATCCAGTAAGACTTTGCTTGTAGAGTCTATTGAATTTGTGATTAGAGTATCGAACCCCTTAGAAAAATGTGTTATAGTTGACAAAGTCTACAAGAATTGTCCGTTAATGCATTGGGATTTCTGTTTTTTGACTAATCTAATGTTGTTTCCATTCGATGAATTTGATATGATTTTGGGTATGAATTGACTAACGATGCATAATGCTATAGTGGATTGTAGACGAAAGACATTTGAACTGAAATGTTAGAACAATGAGACTGTTAGAATTGAATCTGATGATCTGAATAGTTTGGCAGTCGTGATCTCGTCTATGTTAGCACAGAGATTTGTAAAAAAAGGGTGTGAAGCTTATTTTTCCTATGTACTTAATACAAAAGTGATAGAAACAAAGATTGAATCAATACTAGTTGTGTGTGAGTATCCAAATGTATTTCTCGAACAATTACCGAGTTTACCCCTATTAGAGAGATTGATTTTGAATTAGTACCAGGTATAACGCCGATATCAATAGCTTCATACAGAATGGCTCCGGCAGAGTTAAAAGAATTAAAAGTTCAGTTGCAAGAATTGACAGATAGAGGTTTTGCCAGACCGAGTTTTTCTCCTTGGGGTGCACCGGTGTTATTTGTGAAACAGAAAGACTGCGTGATGAGAATGTGTATAGATTATCGATAGCTCAACAAAGTGACGATCAAGAATAAATACCTTTTGCCACGAATAGATGATTTGTTTGATCAGTTAAAAGGGGCAACAATGTTTTCAAAAATTGATTTGAGATCGGGTTATTACCAATTGCGAGTTAAAGACTCAAATGTGCCAAAGACTGTATTTAGAACAAGGTACGGACACTACGAATTTCTTGTAATGCCTTTCGAATTATCGAACTTGCTGTTTTTATGGATTTAATGAATCAAAATTTGAGGTTGTACTTAGACGGATTCGTAGTTGTATTTATTGATGACATTTTGATTTACTCTCGAGATGAATTGGAGCATGCTGAACATTTGAGAATTGTGTTACAAACTTTGAGAGATAAACAGCTGTTTGCAAAGTTCAGCAAATGTGAGTTTTGGCTATGAGAAACGTATCCGAAGTCTGTAGTTTTCTGGGAATAGCCAGCTATTATAAATGATTTGTGAAAGGTTTCTCGATGATTGTGACTCCAATGACGTGATTACTTCAAAAAGATGTTATTGATAGAGGCACCAGTGTTAGTTCAGCCTGAGTTGGGTAAAGAATTCATAGTTTTCAGTGATGCATCGTTAAATGGCCTGGGTTGTGTTTTGATGCAGGAAGGCAAAGTTGTAGCTTATGCGTCGAGGCAATTGAAGCCACATGAAAAGAATTCTATGACGTACGATCTAGAGTTAGCCGTAATAGTGTTCACATTTAAAATCTAGTGTCATTATTTGTTTCGTGAGAAATTTCATATTTATACCGACCACAAAAGCTTGAAATATCTGATGACTCAGAAGGATTTGAATCTGCGACAGTGGATGTAACAACCCGGTTTAGACCCTAATCAGAATTGTGGTTTCGAGACCACAAATCTAATTCAAAAAAATATTTTAATATTATTTTCCGTGCTTATTATATGTGAATTAGTACGTGTGAAAATTTCGTATGAAAATTTGATCGTTTGTGTGCTTAATTTGATAAAAGGACCTAATCGCGTAAAATGCAAAAATTGCATTCTATTTGTTAAAGTGTCTAATTGCTATGTCCCTTTAATTGTGAGGTCCTTAAGTGGTTATTTGACAATGACATGCATTAAATGACTTAAATGGGCATTAGGTAATGGTTTATTAATGATATGATGCAAGGACAAAATGGTAAACTAGTTATAAATGATATATTATATAAAAGAAAAGCTTAAAATAATTCATTTTAAGTCTTCTTCCACCGAAAATAAGAGAATACGAACACCATTTCCAGAGTTCAAGCATTCGGCATTCACATTACTTGATTAAGGTATGGTTTTGACTTGGTTTTTGATAATTTCTACGTTTTTGTAATCGTTGTTTAGTAATCTACCATAATTTCTATGTTTTTGTAATCGTTGTTTAGTAATCTACCAAGCCCATGTCCTAATTTTTGATTTTTTTGATGATTTTGAGTTATGCCATTGTTGATAATGTGAGCTTTACGAAGTTTGATGATAGTAAATGAAAGATATGTGTTAGATTATTAAGTTTTGTATTGAAATTTTTGATGAATTTGAGTAATTTGGGCTAAATTATGAAAATGAGAAATTGAGGGACTAAAATGTGAAATAAATGAAATATGTGGGCTTATATGAACACCATGTATATTCGGCCAAGCAAGTGTGTATGGAAATTTTGTGTATTTTGTGATTTTGTAAATTAGGGACTAAAGTGTCAAAATGTGAAAATGTGAGAGTTAATTTGTAAAATGCCCCAAATATGTGTTTTTGGATTGAATTGAATGATTTGGTGAATAAAAGAGTTAAATTTGAATTTATATAGATCAAGAACAAAAGAAAACAAAATTAGATCGGGGGAAGTCAAAAGTCATTGAGTAGTCGACTCTGTTCGTTCGAAATTGCACGAGGTAAGTCGATATACAAATAAATGTGTTTTGAATTGAACTATTAATGTTTATATGCTATTGAACAATGATAAATGATTATATGAGTTGAGCATGAGATATCCGAGAAAGTATCGACAAAGTTTTGACGTCCAGAAAGCCCCGTATAAACCATAGGAATAGTTAGGATACATATGTCATGACATAGGATCCGATATATGTATTCATGTAAGACCACGTCTAGGACATTGGCATCGACTTATGATTTACACGTAAGACCATGTCTAGGACATCGGCATCATATTTGATTTCGTGTAAGACCTTGTCTGGGATAGTGGCATCGATATATGATTACATGTAAGACCACGGGCATTGGCATTGTACGAGCTTTCAGAGCTATCCGAGTATCCTTATTGATTCTGAACAGTTCAACAGGAATTTCGAGAAAAGAATCAATTTATGAAATGTGTAACCGAATCAGGTACGTTTGAAATGTATTCTATGTTTGAGAATAAAAGGTAAGTACATGTGCAAGTGATGATATATGATATAAGTATGAGAAAATATGCTACATGAGCTAATGAATTGGGATTATGTGAATTGTATATGAACTATGTAGTAAGTGGTAGTATTTGGTCATGAGTTATTTGAATGGTTTGGTTTATAATTGTGTTATATGATAAGTTTATTTGTATATGGCTTACTAAGCTTTTAAAAGCTTACTTTGTGTGTCTTTCAACTGCTTTATAGATATAGTAGCTATCGGGAGCTCGGGGATCGTTGAGGATCCTCACCACACTGTCGAACTTCTTTTTGGTACCTTTTGAAATGTGAATATTAAAGTATGGCATGTATAGGTTAGAAGTACTTTGATTATGTTTTGTGATGTATATATTTAGCCATGAGATATGGCTTGGTTTTGGTTGTGATTATGATTTGATTTTGATATATGAAATGTGATGCAATATGATCAAAATGATGTGTCTATGTATGTCCAAGAGATTTGGTAAGTTTGGTAAGTTTTTGGTATGTGCTAATTGTGGAATTGGTAAGAATGTGGTATGAGATTGAATGAATATATTAAGGTTATGAACCATTTGTTTTGGTATGTTTTTGGTTTAAGGAATGACATGATTTGGTATGTGTTTCAAGCATGAAATTGTTGTTAATGAAATGGCATGAATGTTGAATGTTTTGGTTAAAAATTTGGTATAAAATGATGTGGATAGGGAGGACCCAAAATGGGTGGCAAATTAGCATTGTAAGTGGCCTACTTTTGCCCACACGGGCAGGGACATGGACGTGTGTCTCAGCCATGTTGTGTGTCTTAGCCGTGTTGCTCAATGGCCATTAACTCTGGACGGATGCCTTAAGTGTGCCATTTTGCTCCTGAGAGACACAACGTATCATTGGTGGAAAACACTGATAACTGTGGTTCTGAGAGAGCGAGTCACCTGAGATTTCTTTCAAGCTAAATTCCGAAAGAAATACATCAGTCAGAGATTTATTGAGCAGAAACGCAAATAGTTTCTTGAGTTGAAATAAGGCCGTATGTCTATTTCAGAATACGAGCGAGAATTTGTGAAACTGAGCCAATATGCACCAGAATGTGTCTCGACTGAAGCAATTATGCACAAAAGATTCGAGGATGGACTGAATGAAGACATTAAATTGTTAGTCGGGATTCTAGAGATAAAAGAGTTTGTTGTGTTTGTTGAGAGAGCATGTAAAGCTGAAGAACTCGGGAAAGAGAAAAGAAAAGTCGACTCAGAAGCTAGAGATGTGAGAAAGAGATCTGTAAGTAAATCATTTCAATTTATGTCAAAGAAATTTCGAGACGATTATAGTCGTTCAAAGGCTAATATGGGACATTCGAGTAGAGATCATGCAAGATCGCATTCGAGCTCCAGCTACTTCTGTTGCAAGTGTTAGAAATGTAAGATCTGATCGACCTGAGTGTAAACACTGTAGTAAAAGACATCCTGACAATTGTAGATTGTATGATCGGGCTTATTTCAAATATGGACCTTTATATCATTTTATCCTAGATTGTCTTGAGTCTGTTGAGCAAGAGATTTTGAAAAATCTGAGACCGAGTAACACTTCAGCTCAAGGTAGACCTCTCAAAAATATGGGAAATGTGAGTGGTAGTCAAAGAGGGACTAAAGACACCGCTGTTCGATCTGAGGCTAGAGCACCTGCCAGAGCCTATGCCATCCGAGCTTGTGAGGAAGCTTTATCTCTAGATGTTATAACTGGTACTTTCATACCTTATGATACTTCTGTGATTGCTTTGATAGATCCTAGATCAACACATTCATATATATGCATGAATTTAGTATCCAGTAAGACTTTGCCTGTATAGTCTACTGAATTTGTGATTAGAGTATCGAACCCCATAGTCAGATGTGTTTTGGTTGACAAAGTTTGCAAGAATTGTCTGTTAATGTTTCGAGACATTTGTTTTCTGACTGATCTGATGTTATTACCCTTTTATGAGTTTGATATAATTCTAGGAACGGATTGGTTAACTTTGCATGATGCTATTGTGAACTGCAAATGAAAAACTATTGATTTGAGATAAAAGAATAATGAAATAGTTTGAATTGAATATAATGACTTAAATGGGTTGTCGGCTATGATATCTTTGATGAAAGCTCTGAGTTTTGTAAGAAAAGGTTGTGAAGCTTACTTTACCTATGTGATCGATTCGAAAGTAACAACAAAGAAAGTTGAATCAGTGCCTGTTATTTGTGAATTCCTTGATGTGTTTCCTAAAGAACTAGGATTACCTCCGATCTGAGAAGTTGAATTTGGCATTGAGTTAGTACCAGGAACTATTCTGATTTCGATAGCTCCGTATAGAATGGCTCCGATCGAGTTAAAAGAATTAAAGTCTCAGTTGCAAGAGTTGACCGATGGAGGATTTGCAAGACCAAGTTTCTCACATTGGGGTGCTCCTATTCTATTTGTGAAAAAAAGACGGCACGATGAGAATGTACATTGATTATCGTCCGTTGAACAAAGTGACTATCAAGAACAAATATCCTCTGCCCAAAATTGATGATTTGTTTGATCAGTTGAAAGAAACAACCGTATTTTCGAAGATAGATCTTAGATTGGGTTATTATCAGTTGAGAGTAAAAGATTCAGACATGCCAAAAATTGCTTTTTGAATGAGGTACGGATACTATGAGTTTTTAGTTATGC
Organism: Gossypium hirsutum; assembly: GCF_007990345.1. Classification (NCBI taxonomy): domain Eukaryota; kingdom Viridiplantae; phylum Streptophyta; class Magnoliopsida; order Malvales; family Malvaceae; genus Gossypium; species Gossypium hirsutum. Next base: position 99,123,451 of record NC_053429.1, on the reverse strand, counting down.
CTTTCGGATTAACTAATGCACCTACTATCTTTATAGACTTGATGAATCAGATATTCAGACCGTACCTAGATC